>NC_139701.1:32859878-33162378 GCF_964188405.1 Protomyctophum parallelum
GTTTAATAGGCTGTATCTAGTGAGTCAAACAGAGGTTCACACAAGATACATTTTGGGAGTCTTACCAGTTGTCACAAACTCAACATGAAATGACACCCCAAGTCCCAAAGCATCACTTGCCAATCAGGTTTTTATTTACCTTAAGCAGTGGGTCAGAGCCATCGGTGGCCTCTTCAGGCAGCAGGATGAACATGCTGACTTCTTCCCCCACGTAGGGCAGCTCCAGGATCTGCAAGCTGTAGTTAGGAATGTAGTTGAACGGTAGTTTCTCCTTCTGGTACATCATCTTCACTTGCTTGCTCTCATTCTGACACACCAGAAACATACAATGAGTGATACAATCAGATCCTCAGACAATTCCAGCTCAGGCATCCTACGCATGATGACCCAACAGAAATTCCTCTAGTGCTTGCCTTTAAAAAAAAACCTTCTGAAAAAAGATAGTTTTGTCATGAATTAAAAACTACATGTTCGCAACGCAGCACGAGGCAACACGTTGTGAGCTTGTAGATCTGCTATTTTCACTAGTTTATGTTCCGGACAAACATCTCATTTCTCTTTTGGAGCTCAAGCTAAAGGTTTGGGAACCACTGGTACACAATCTCAAAATGTACTGGGCGCAGTGGGCGGATTAGAAGTGCTCAGAATCTCAAAGTGGGCAGATTGCCATGAATCGTGCTTTCATGACCTCTCCTGTAGTGCCACCCTCTGGCCAAAATGCAGTCTTTCTTTTGTCATCCTAGTTGTTCTGGTTAATTAATCCAACTATTTTTGAATGCAACAGCATTTTCTTCCTCTGCCTGTTCACCTGGTTTAGTTTGAATGCCATTTCTTTGGTGTTCGCTTCATTAAATCGGTTGAGCCAGTTTCCTTTGAAGTAGATGGCATTGACCAGAGCCAGTCTTGTCATTGGGGTGACTGTCCCGGACTTCAGTAGATCTTTTATTTTATCTGTGAGGAAAAAAGACAGACTAACCACTCAGCAGTCAGCACTGACACTAGCCACCCTCCATGTTGGCTTTGTAACTATTCCTACATCAATGGGATTGCATCACACATTAAAATAAAAGACAATAAATAAGTGTCTGGTTAAAGTCAATACTTTCTGTCTGCTGCTCAACCCAGTTGTTGATCTCTGCTCTGCAGTCCTCTGGAGCTCCCATGAAGTCAACTGACTTCAGGTCAGCATGGTAGAACTTCTGTGTGGCTTCTAGGAATTCCTGTATAAAATGGGGAAATTGCTTTGTTTGTTGTAATGTCCACACACAACCAGGGGAACCGTAGCTGGTGATGTATACCATACCATAAGGAAACACATCTCACCGTCAGGAAGTTGCATGTAGTCTCCCCATAAAGACGATTGGCCAGTTTCAGAATGTATGAGGCAGATGGCGAGTTGATGTCTCTGTTAAGTGTTTGGAAATCTGCATTCACATCTCTGACCGAGCTGAGCGAAAGGGCCTATACACAGTCGGAGAGACAGGTTGTTAGGAGAAGAAATGGTCTTTGTGCAATAGATGAACACACCTCACCCATTTTAATAATTAAACCAAGGATCAAAATGGGTGAAGTACTGCTTAACACAATGCTGACAATGAAATTGCATTTCAAGTTTGTCGTGAAAACAGAAAAGGTGGTATAGATCCTCCAAAGTTAAAAGTTGCTTTACCAGAAAGGGCTAGATCTATAGCATATTAGACTTTAGAATGAGAATAATACATGTAAACTGCAAGCACTGCTTTGGGTGCAATCAATGTTAAGTGTATAAATAAAAGCCTATAGGCCTACTTGGTAGCCTACTGTGCTCCATAGTGGGGTCAAAGTACAGGTGTCACCTGTCACAGTCGCACCCTTTTAGCAGGTGCTGGTGCTCCCAGTGCCAACATAAACCAAAGGCATAAGAAATACTATTCTAGCAATTGCATAATGCACGATTCAATTTGAACAAAACAGTCAAAACAAAAACAAAAATAGAGAGAACACTCAGTAGGCTAACTTTTGGTGCGTGCATGCGCGCGCGCGCGCGTGTGTGTGTGTGTGTGTGTGTGTGTGTGTGTGTGTGTGTGTGCTGTTAGCCTCAGTCATTACCTTTGCCATCTGATCAGCAGTGTTGCCTTTTGCGTTTTGCTCCCAGATGGACCATAGCTAGCGCTGAGCTGATACTGAAAGGAGAGACGAAGATATTCCCGCTGGCTTTGGCTTGGCTTAAAGTACGGTACAGATCCAAGGCGAAGACAGCGTTTGAATCGGCAGTGGTGGCCATGGTGCCTGCTGGTGAATGGTCTTCCTGTAAAGAGAAGGCAATGCGATGCTATGGTAAATATAATATAACGCCCACTGCTCTTAAGTAGTTGCGTAGGCTAAATACTGTGTATGAATTGTACAAATGTTCTTGAGAAATAAATATGGGCGCGCACTCGGCGTTCATTAGTTTTCTCTATTTGGAAAGTCTCGCTGCCTGTTACATAACAAACGTAACGTTGGGCGAAACTGTCTCCAGTCCACAAGGAACGGGTTTCAAACGTGAAACAATTAAAGCCCCAATTATAAATATAACAAAAAGTCTACATACATTATTATACTAGTAAATAAGAAGACCTATTATTTTCGATAAAATTAAGTAGGGACTACCCTACCCGATTTTCCTCCGGAGGCTGACACGGGCACAGCGTTAATGTTGAAAGCGAAAGTATAATAATGATGTGTTCACTCCGTAAAATCCCCCTGAATAGAGAGATAACTCCGTGGAAGTGAAGGTAAAATATCGAAAGCATTGGCTGTGCTATGACTAGGCTACTTTTATATCGCTGCTACCTGTCTCTTATTATTCCTGGGTGGCCACAGAAGGTCTATAAAACAGGTAGGACCTACGTGGGGAGGACGAAGGTTGAAACGATAAGTCACTGTCAGTTAACAGAAAACGCCCTCTGCTCATACAATAAAATGCAGTCATTCAGTCAGTCATAAAATATCACATCCATCCATCTTCAACCGCTTATCCGTAGTCCGGTCGCGGGGGCAACAGTTCCACCAGAGAGCTCCAGATTTCCCTCTCTCCGGGGCAACATTAGTAACTTCCTCCTGGGGGATCCCGAGGCGTTCCAAGGCCAGTGAGTCGATGTAATCCCTCCATCTGATCCTTGGTCTAACCCGTGGTCTCCTCCCAGTGGGATGTGCATCGAGGACCTCCCTGGGGAGACGCTCGAGACGCATCCTAACCAGATGCCCAAACCACCTAAGCTGGCTCTTTTCCAGGTGAAGAAGCAGCGACTACTCCGAGTCTCTCTCGCGTGACTGAACTTCTCACCTTATCTCTAAGGGAGATGCCAGCCACCCGTCGGAGAAAACTCATTTAGGCCGCTTGTATTCGCATTTCGCAACGTTATTCTTTCGGTCATGACCCACGCTTCATATTGCTTGGTAAACAGAGAACTTTGCCAGCCTTCTGGCTCAGCTTTCTTTTCATCACATATCATATCACATCACATTGTGGATTATTATGTTGGGTTTTGAAGTAACATGGGCATTGATTGGGCATATGGTTTAACTTTAGCATATAGGCAGAACAACTTCCATTCAGGCTTTACTGATCCTTGTTTATTGTTTTTTTTACCTAGGCTATATGAGAAATAAATGTGTTGCAATCAAGAAATGTTTGAGCAGTCAATGTACAGACATTTTATCCAGCTTCCAAGAAAGTTCAGTCAGTCAGTTGTATAGTAGGCCTATACACAATGGAGTGTCTTGCAATGCAACAACTGTCTGTGATTGAGAAATAGAGTAGACTGTGCGTGCGTGCGTGCGTGAGTCTGCCTGAAATCCACATAACTCGAGAACTGCTCTCAATAAAAGCTCTCGTAAGCGAGAGCTTTTATTGAGAGGGAAAAGGAAGTTGTCGCCGCCTGTTCTTCCTGTTTGTTGTAGGCAAACCATTGCCTACAACATGACGTAAGCATATCATCCGGCTCCAGCCCGGATCATATACCGAAATGAAATGGTGCCCAGGCTAGATCGACCCTAGATCTCCATATATGGAGCTGGCCTGTTCTGACATCAGAATGATGCACAACCTCGCCATTTATTAGCCAATTGATCACACCCCAACGGGCACTGATCACCCATAGATCTCCATATATGGTGCTGGCCCGTTCTGACATCACAATGATGTTCTGTTTGCGACCTCACCCTTTATTAGCAAATTGATCACACCTGATCACCCCCCAACGGGCACTGTTCTAGTTCTTCCTAATGAGATTATACATTTTCAATTCATGCATCACATCAATTGTTAGATGTGTGCATTTAATTTAGCAGATTATCTCAAATAGATATAGAAATGTTATGTATGAATAGCAGTGTTCTCCCCGGACTCTAATTGTCTCTATAGCTAGGACATTACCGAACCCAAGCTAAAGTTATGGAAATATTACCTCATGCAAAGAAAGGTTTGTCTCTGTGAATTACAGTACAGATTTAGTCATGTATCCACCCCTCACCCTCCTGACAAACTGCAGTCCAATAGACAATGCAATCTTAAAACGACAATATTCATTCATGTCTGAGTCATATCTCACAACCCTCCCTCGCACTTTAAACTTCTGCATTACATACTAGGTTTTTCTCAGTTTATTGAAATGTCAAGTCTCCATTTCAACTTATATTTCCTCTTTATACTAGCCTTGCTCAGTGGCTCCAGCCCTGAATCGCTAGCCACGCTTAAAACAAAAACCTCTGGAGTGAAACGAAATGAGTGTGTTCAAATTCAGTGTCAGGCTATCTTTATACTTTATTTTCATATTAATACTGGATATTTGCCCACTGCCCAGTATTAAGCACATCTGCCTTGCTTTATGAAAGACAAGGGTGAGTGGCAATGTCATCACCTTTTTCTACTTTAAAATAGGGAAAACCAAATCACACAGATACAAAAGATTAGCTCCGGGGCCAAAAGAAGATAACTACATGACATAATATAATAATAACCTCTATAGACATAGAGGTGCATGTTACTCTGATACTATGATAGGTTGTGGGCATAAATGAAGCTATGGCTCAACAGCTATATCTGAAAGAATCACCACATGTAGTCTAACATAAACTGTAAAACTCACCCTTCTTTCCGAAACGTGTTTTACCATCTTCCCCTTATTCTTTTTACTTTTCATTTCTTTCCTTTTCCCTCTCTGTCTTCTATTTGTCTATCAATGTTTATCACTCCTCCAGTAACGACACAGCATTTAAACATTGACACTCCATTTTGTAAACACCTCCTGAACTAGGCTTGGTTTTTGGGGAGGGGGGTGTATATTTGTAGCACGATGTTGTATGATCGTTTTCATGCCATTTACATTGTCATTATCTACACTAGCAATTATAATTTATATGAACATGCATGATGCATGGATAATATTTGTTAAACAAATATTGTGTGAGCCACGGTTTAAACCACAGCATATGTGAGGGCCCCTGCCAGGCCTGGACCAGTGGAATGATCCTGGCTTTTCAACCCTATTCAGTGCCCCCAGGATGCTGACACAAACCCAATTGATGCACAATCCTATCACACACCCATGAAGTTGGCTTAACGTTTGTTTTAAATTACTGCCACTAGGGGGAGCCTCGTGGAGGCTCCATCTGAATGAAAAACCCATCTGAAAAGGGGCTTTAACGTTTTTCAGGCCAAAGACCACTTAGCTGAGAGAGAGATGAAGCAGGGACCCCCCCACTACATATTGGATACATGTTAAATGTGTATTTTCAGACATTTAACCCATTTAATCCATTTAACATTTAACCCTCAATACACATAGCAGTTTACTGTGACGTGTCACGCGCTGTGAGCTTGTAGATCTGCTATTTTCGGCCAATGATCCTCCCAGAATAGTATTCTAGCCTTCAAGAATACATTTGTATCGCACTTGGTATGCTACATGCATATTATGTTCTATAGACCTTTATGGATGTGATGAATGTGGCCACAGTGTTGCTGCCAGACATTCAGAATGACCATCGTGCTTGGTAGAGAGCCATAGGTTTGGAGGAGATGTACTGGCTTGTCTCTCCGTAACGGCTCTTTGAAGGTGTACTGCTATTCCATTGAATGAGGACAGGTCCATTAACACTTCTGAAATACAGCAATAGCTACATGTCCTGTCAACAGGTTTTAATAACACAGCTTGAATCCTCTCCACACACGCTTCATCAGCTATGGGATAAAGTTGATGGAGGAATGGGAGATCGTTGTATCTCTTGAGATGGCAACAGATTAGTCCTTAGGCCTAGTAGTGTCAGACCTAGTCAAGAAGTCTTTGCTAACACTTTAGTGATGGAGGTGGCTTATGTTAATATCTATACGTAATACCTATACTGTATACTGTATGTAGTATTGTAGTGCCACTGATATTTAGTTTGCCACAGATCTACTCTCAAACTATTTGACCTTCTATAAATCTCATCGTTGTATCTCAGACTTATTTATGAGCGTGGGATAAAAGCGTCTCTGGAGTTTAGTACCTACTGTATGCTGTTATACAGCAGAGGGGGGGATTTCGCATTGTTTTACTTATTTATTATCGACCTCCAGTAGGCACAGTGAGGACACTCTTATGTCCCCATCTCTGGCACTTGATGGTTACGAGATCCGACTCTCCCCTAGTGCCAACTGCTAAACAAACAAAGGCCTGCGTCCCCATCGTTGACATACAGTGTTGTCATCTGAATAAGGGTGGAAAAAAATCAACATGCTTCTAAGAAGAGCTTAAACAAGCTGCGGCATGATGAGGCGCCATAACAATGCTGGACGCATCATAAAACCATGGTCCTGCTTAGCTTACCTGTACTGAGCATGACTTTTATGGAGATCAAATATAACCTGGACTCAGCCCTTGAACTATGCTCATTAGTGTGACTGACTGGTGCCACGAATGCAGCACTTGGTGTGTGTGTGTGTGTGTGTGTGTGTGTGTGTGTGTGTGTGTGTGTGTGTGTGTGTGTGTGTGTGTGTGTGTGTGTGTGTGTGTGTGTGTGTGTGTGTGTGTGTGTGTGTGTGTGTGTGTGTGTGTGTGTGTGTGTGTGTGTGTGTGTGTTATATATATATGTACAGTATCTGAGTGTATGAATGATGAATGCACACATGACACTAGACAAATAAATCATGACAAATCACTTGATATGACCTCCATATCCCCCATGATTTCAAAACTGATCTCATTTTAATGACCTGCAGAATACAGTTCATACAGGCGGCTGTTTGGATTCTTCAACATATCCAGTCGAACATTGGGCAGTACTGGGCGATGCCCCCTAAAATGTTGCTCAGTTGCTAAGATGTCCTTGTACTTTGAATAATACAATCAAAGATTAATCTCTCTTCTAAACACTCCTGATACAAATTCTGTTGTATTACGGTACTACAAATGTTAAACGTCTAGACTGGGCTAAGGGCTAATCTAAGTTCCATATAAGCTTACACATTTATTTGTGATTAAATGCTTGGTATTGTCAGTATTACATACTTTTAGACTCAATTCACAAATATTGCCTAGGTCCAGGACAGGCAGGCTTCAGCGTTTCCTCAGGAGAATATACCATTAATATTCAGCATGGTTTTCTTCAGAAGATACTGTTTCCAGGTTTGCAATTTCCCACTTCCTCCTATTGGCATATCTTTATCCCTTTTTTGTCCAGTACTTTATCTGATTCAGGGTGATGGGTCTTTGATGAAGTCTTCATTGAAAATGTTCTGTTGTTTGTCAGTCAAAACATTTCCAGGACCATTGATGTGTAGATGAATAGTATTGTAAGCCAATCCACCTGTCTATAGTGTAGTTATCGTCTGCTGCTGCTTTAGCTTTGGCTCTGCTCTGTAGAACGGACACTTCGACACAAACTCTGGGGGAGCCCGGGTTCAAACTGGCAACCTTGCAGTTACCATTCGGCCACTCTACCCCTGAGCCACCCTTATTTACTTTGTAGATTCTGATTATAATTTTAAAACATACTTTAACCACTTCAGCCCTATTTGTATTTGTATTTATTTATTCAGCACAGTATAAAAACAACACAGTGAACATATAAATATGAGAAGGGTAAGGTGCTAGGCTGAGGCAAAAAAGCCCAAGGGGCTTATACGAGGCCTCTACCTATATAGATTAAAATGAAACATTGTACATGAGATATAGAATATCCAGAAAACATGATTGCAGTATATAAAACATAAACAAAACAACAAAACAAAAACAACAAGAACATGATTAGAATTTGTGGTTATTTACATGATTAGAGAAAATAAATATAATTAGGTGATCTGGTCAATTAAGTGGGTCCTTATTTTTTAATGAAGTAGAATTTGATGAGATTGCTGTATAAGTGTTCCATAGCTGGGGCCCCCTGTATCTGATGGAGAACTGACACAGACCAGTACGGAACTTTCGGAGATGTAAATGATTTGACTGTCTCGTATTGAAGTGGTGCACATCACTGTTGAACTGGAAAAAGTCTTTACATGGCAAAGGAAATGAAACTGGCTGGAACAATACTTTGAAAATAAAGTTGCAGGTTTGGTATGTATTTAAATTAAAGATTGGTAAAATATTGAGTTGTTTAAAAAGAGGGGCAGAATGAGCAGACCAATCACTGTATGTGGCAATCCTGCAGAATCTTTTTTGCAAAATGTGGAGTTTGTGAAGATGTGTATTATAAGTAGCTCCCCAAATGATATTGCAATATATAAGATATGGATAAATTAAGCTATAATAAAGAGTTGGGAGACAGTTTTGATTAACCAGACTACGGAATTTGCCAATAATGCCAATGGATTTTGATATTTTCTTACAGACATGGCTAATGTGGTTTGTCCAGCTTAGTCTTTCATGGATAATTACACCAAGGAAGGTTGTTGATGTAACCTGAGAAATTGGATCATCTCCTATAGACAGACAGGTGTTAGAATTACAATACTTTTTATTTTTTGATGTAAATATAATAAAATTTGATTTTTTTATGTTCAGTGATAATTTGTTTAATTTAAACCATTTTGAAATATTTTCAAGATCGTGATTAGCCTTTGCTGTTAGAGCTGAGAAATCAGTATGTGAAATAAATAAATTAGTATCATCTGCAAAAAGTACAGGAAACAAGAAGGACAAAGCTGCGGCCAAAGGTAACAGTATCAAATGCTTTAGATAAGTCGAGAAAAATTCCCAAAGCGTATTCATTATTATTGAATGCAGTATGAATTTTATCAACGAATTGAAGAATAGCCATTTCTGTAGAATGATTTTTCCTAAATCCATATTGGTGTTTGTACAGTATGTTATGGTCCTGCAGATGTTCGATCATTCTGTTAAAGACTAATTTCTCCAGAATCTTTGAGAAATGGGAGAACAGAAATAGGGCGGAAGTTACTAAATACACTATGGTCTCCAGATTTGTAGACAGGAACTACTTTGGCAATTTTAAGGTCATTGGGTATTATTCCAGTTTCTAGAGATTTGGTGAAAATGTGTGTATACATTTCGTCCATTTGAAAATAGCCGATCTACATATCGTGAGCTTGTAGTCTGCTATTTTCAAAAATGTTAGTTTCTATTAGCTTGTATTCCCCATCGATGATGTCACTGGAGGACGGTTTCTGAACTGCCCACAGCCCTCCTATGAGAGACAGAGAGTAGCAAAATTGCGCCATTTTTCATGATTATTAGTGAGGACCTATTTTATGAAGATAGGTTGAAAAGTGGTCCTTTAAGTAAATAATGTGACAGTACATTTTCCGACTGCTCAGGAATCGGGTGTTTCTCTTTTTTCCTAGCTTTCTATTGACAAATGGAATATCAATGTTTACATAACGTATCAAATTTAGCACATTCCCAGCCCCAATGAGACAGCATCTAAAATGTTAGATTAAATCAAAATTAAATACAATAGTCAGTGCATTATTTAAAATTTCTGAATACTATATTAGGTAACAATAATTTACATAACTTAAATTAAAATAATTACATTCTTTATATATCTAATTATCTATAAACATGTCATGAACATAAGATAACATTATAACATGTTCATGACCTGGCTGATGTCTGCAAGTATAATGAAACAGATTCACACACACTGTCACTGTGTCATATAGAAAACAAAAAATATATACTGTATATATAAAAAGAGAAAAAATATGAACTCACACAAGGACACTGTTGGCACAGACTATACAGTGGGTGCTATCTTAGACTTGACGTGTAATAGCCACCAAAGATCACACAGCAAGAGATGTGCCAGATATAAGATACGGAAACACTCTTCTATATCTATATTACAATACCTCATGTACACTATGTCACTCACTTGTATGTAGCACTTGTTTGAAATCTTCAGCCTATTTAACTGCTGGGAGCTGCAGACAGTGATGGTCAGCTGGCATGCCAAACTCAGTGTACCCTCACAGCTGTGACCTTCTGCGGGATAGCCAAGGAATCTGCCCTGATAGAGATACCAGGTAAGATTAAACGGCGGCCCCTCAAAAACTGTCAAGTGCAAGGCCTGGTGCTTGCCAGCTTCTATAGTGTGTGTATCTTTTATTGTTCAGTTCGCAAGCATACAGATGTACAAGTTGGTGCTCAGTCAGTGGCACTCGTTGTCTGCTGTTTAAGGTCTATACGTTTCCAATGGTATATCATGATCGAACATACTCATTTACACTGCATATCGGACTGGGCATGCTGCATGCATAGGAAATGCCACGCAGTAAACACGGCTCTAAACACAGCTCTAAAAATTAATGTGTACCATAGATCATCCTGTGAAGCCCAGTGTGAATGCTCCCTGTCATCCAGCATGAGAAACTGTGTTAAACGACTCTCCGACCACTGTGATCGAATGCTTACTGTAGTATGTAGACGTATATGTATGTTACTGTGTCAGAATGCTCACAAATGTGTAGTAGTACACCACCAGCGTCACCTAGACAAATTCCTCACTTTTATGACAAATAAAAAGTTCATTGGGCTTTAGTTGCTAAGCTCATGAGCCAGTGCAGAAAGCGCTGATGTCTGATTTACAACGCGGACGTGGTAAATGCAGGCATTCTAGTTCTTCAAAAGACTTAAAAGCTGATTTGTACTGGTCAGGTCAGACAACTGTTTCTTTTATATTGTCCTTTCCATTTGTTCTTTATTAGGTCATCTGTCATGATACTATTCGGTTTTCTTTCTGTTGCATCACATTTGATAGTTAAATGACAGTTAAATGTCACAAATGTACTAGATTATATTTCAGAGTTTTGTAGTGGGTTGTCTAGACTTATAATGACCAGAGAGCAGTGTTAATATGACTGAGATTTACTATTAGGCCAACCTATAATATGTACACGTGTATCAGCAAGTTGAAATGAGACGACGGTTAAAGATGGTTTTACAACTGGAGTTCACCTTGTCAGCCTGTAGCTACAGCGTGATTGGAAGACTCTGTCTGACCCATTGGCGAAACACTCATCTACTAAGCTCTAATATACTGTATATATATTCTCGTGTCTGTCTAATAAACTAGAATGTATGTGCAATACGGCCTGGTGTTGATATATGTTCTCCACGTGCGCAACTCAGCTGATCCTCACTCACCACCCGTTTGGTTTAGCTGTAGACTCATGAGGGACCACAGACGGTCAACAGAAATCACAACAGTAGGCCCTACTATAGATATAGATATATACAGTATATACACACAGACGGGTCAATATCTAAATCTCATGGCAAATAAAAAATCACACCTGTGTGAACTGAGTGGTGCAACTCCCCTCTCCCCCCCCCCCCTCCTCTCTCTCTCTCTCTCTCTCTCATTAGCAGGCACAGCACTACCCCTCTCTCTGTTTCTGGCGCCCCCTACTGGTATTAATAAGTCACATACTCGTGCTCATGACCACTGATGCATACATAGGTGTGTGTACACGGACATTGCTGGTTGTAGGAGTGGTTGCACCACTCAAAAAAACACGATGACGTCCCTATTCCTTTAATACTTCATGTCAAACCGTATGAAATCTGAAGCCTTGTTTTGGAACACTGAGGTGTACTGTATTGCCCTATTTGAAAGCATCCTCAAAACCGATTTGATTCATGCAAAAAAATGATTTATGCAACAAAACAAAAAAATAAAAAACCTAAAAAATGGAGTTAGGAGCTTTCCTCCCGACAGCAACGAGTGAGGCACATGATTCTAAAGGCATACACAGATTTTGTCCCATGAACAGTACTAGTATTGGTTGAGTTAACCTAAATATAGCAGAGAGCAGAAACAAACATTTGCTCCGGTGTAATACAAACTAAAGGGGCTGTGGGTTAAAGTGGTGTTACACACCGGCGGCAACAGTTGACGCTCGAGTCAATTCCTAAAAACACAGAGAAGGCACAGTGACAGAAGCAACAGAAAGAGGGACGAGAGAGAACCAGAGAGATTATTTAGGATTAGCACAGGAATAGAGGACTCTGGCCCACTAATGAGACAGATTAGAATATAGATGAACAACAGATGATGATAATGGAAAGATCGGAGTTGATAGTGAAAGGATTCAACATGCAATATTTAGAGCTGGCACGATAGCTGAATGCTTCTTAGAAGGGCATATATCACATGGGCTCTATTTCTCTAATGCCTGACAGCGAGTCCCTGGAACCATTCACTCCCCTACTCTCTCTCTGTGTTTCCTGTCTCTACACTGTATACCTATCAAAACATATTCATTACATCCCATATACAGATACACAAGAGTAAATGTATTTTTGTCAAAGCCAAATTAGAAATAAACTTGTATAGGGAGTGTTCATTCAATGTTTCATGCAGATCGGTGCAGTTATAGGTAAATATGTGAAAATCTGCCTCATGGTGGCGCTATAACAGGCCGTTCTGGATATTTTGGGGCAGAGGTTCGTTGTTGACATCCAGGGAGTGTGTGTGTGTGTGTGTGTGTGTGTGTGCGCAAAGTTTAGCATGGACCAGGTTAACGGTTCCGGACATTGGCTGTTAACGGACAGACAGAGGGCAAAACATACTCCCTCCCCATGCCTTTGGCCTGGTGGAGACAACAATAAAGTAAATAAATATGTAATATACTATAGGGAAAGGTTGGCCACACCAGAGATCTTTCCAAAAAAAAATATTGTCACTGGATAGAAAACATTTATTTTGATCAGTTTGTAAGTAATGTTAATAGTTTTACATTCATTTATTGGGAATTTAAAGCAGGGAATGTGTGCGTGCCTACATATGTGTGTTTGCGTGTGTGTGTGTGTGTGGGGGGGGGGGGGGGAGAAGGGGGAGAGCTTGGGGGTGAAATGACCCCTTAGTTTACACAGCTGATCCACAGAAGCCCTATTTATATACAGTATATTAGGCCCAGGTGCAGAGATCTGTTGTACTTTATATACTGGCAATACACAACGCCATGCAATCACCACAGCTGCATGGTAGCTCTTTTTGAGAGGCAGCTTTGTGTGTTTGTGTGTACCCCATAGCGATGATTTGATTGGTTGAGCAATGTGTTTACCCCATAGCGATGATTTGATTGGCTGAGCTCTGTGTCTGCATGATTTGATTGGCTGATCGAGCTCCGTGTCTGCATGTGTGTACCACAGATTTGAGTATAAAAAGGCCAGTTGTGAATGTGATTGCCAAAATGTTATTTCTCTACAGCCACTGTGGATGGTCCACAGCCCCCAAGCAGACATACTTTCAACAGGCAGGTGCAGAGGGGAGGGGGGGGGGCTTTGGGGGTTTGGGCACCTGCCCTTTTGCTTCAAAGTGTCGTCGTCGTCGTACGCACTGCTTATTTTACTGTCCAATGAAATAATGGGCCAAGTTAACATCTTGCTCATGAGCAAGATGTTAACTTGGCCCATAGCATAGCATAAGACATCCAATGTACTGTAGGCCAGCTAGGCCTACTACATCTTTGTTGTGAAATAGCACGAGGGACAGACCCCACAAAAAGACTACCCCAACTGGTATGCGCTATGCACGCGCACACATGCTCTTTTCTTGGGTTTGGGCACCAGCCCCCTCAGGGCTTTCTGCACGCCCCTGACTTTCAAACCACAGATCGATACCCAGGCTTTGCTTTTACCATCTCCACCATTTCAGGCCCCTATCAGCCTTTCATAAACCCTTTCTCTTTTCAGCTCCTTTCCACTCATCTCTTTTCATGTTCCTGTCAACCCGGGCCATCACCCACCCGTGGAGATACACATGTCACCCTGGCATTCCTTACGTTCTATGATAACAAGCCAAATTCCATGGAGCGCTTCCTCCATTCTGTCCCTGCCTGCCCGTGGTCTCTGAGTCCCAGGGCAGACAAGAGACAACCCTCCCCTCTCCCTCGATCGTACTGTACTCTCATTGCTCTTCTGATCCCCCTCGTACATGCCCCCATCACTCCACCCCCTCCACACTATTGACTTAGCCCTGCATGCTTGTGGCTCCCACTGCAGTGGCATTAGCCCCAAGTGCCGTTTACCGAGCTGTACCTCACTCACACATTGGATAGATCACACCCTCTCTCTCTCTCTCTCTCTCTCTCTGCTTACCTGTGTAGGGAAGAGAGCATCCTGTGTTGGCCAGATCCTACACCCCGCCAGTAGGAGAGTGGACATAACCTTTTACAGAGAAAAGAAAAGAAAGGCTGCTCATCATATCTTCGAGAGAAATGGGAGGAAAGGAGAAGAAGATTTTGGTTATTGCGAATGTACCCATGTATCAAGGGTAAGTCCTGTTTTTTTTATGCCTGTGGCTTAATACAGAAATATGCTTCTGTAAAAGTCAGCAAAGGCTCAAAGGGGGTCAAATGTACCCGCTAATTAATGAGAATGTCTCATGAGAATAGTGGGGTTTTCGGGTTATTCTACAGAGATGCAAAGAAATGCATAATGGCCAGGCTTAGAATTCTAACACCTCTTTTGCCACGGTGCCTGTTGCAACCCATGCAAGGTGCCAAATGTCAAGTTACTTGACACACAGATTTTCTTATATAGTGCTGGCCTAATTTAAGGTCTTATTCGATTGATAGATACTGCTAGTCTTGCATCCAAAGACACGATAGTGCAATTTGAATTGTTTAATTTTAGTTTTATTAATTTGCAGAATGTGCAAATCCATTTCTCCAAATCAAAAATGATATCAGACCTTTCACTGTCTAGATAAACAATAGCTGTTCAATACAAATTGCTTCATATATTTCTTTCTGTTGACACACAGTTAAAGAGTAACACATTTTTTGAGTATTTAAAGTAGGAAACTCCAGCTGCTGTGGACCAAAATAAGGATTCTGCTTTGTTCTTGTTGGAATGGAAAAGTACATTGAGTGGAAGTTCTACAGTTTCACTCTCATCGAGTCTCTTGGTTGCTGAGATGAAGGATGGGAAGGGTCGTATATAATACTACTCATTACTCACAATGTCTGTAGCGTGCAAATGTATGTGTCCAAGTGTGTTTGGGTTATGCATGTTGTGCATGTGTGTACTGTACATGAGATTGTATGTTTATTTTTGTGCATGTACGACGTCTATGTATCTGACTTTGTCTGTCTTTATTTCTGGTATGAATCTAAATGTGAGGGAATTGCTTGATGCATGCAAGTGTGTTTGGGGAAAATTGTAGTATTGAATGATTTTCTGCAGATTCATGCATTCATACTTGACTTGTGAAAATCGATAAATTCACCCAGAAGCATATGTCAACGACGATGCTCAATCGAATATAACTTAGGCTTTAGGCCAAGGATTACATTCATGTAAACACGTGCAGTCAGTTATGTATCAATGCATCTGTATACAGTATGTGAGTGTGCATTTTGTCCTATTTCCCTTAGCAATAGTTTGGGGCATTATGAAAGGCAATAGCCTTGATCTAACACTGGCGATGATACACAGATCAGTGACTGAAATTGGCTTTAGTTGTGATCAAAGCTGCAATGGACCTGGCTGGACCCATCGCTTGACTTGACTGTGGCGAAGACCAATTACCATGCTTAATTTGAAACCTGCTAACTTGCAAAGCAGCCGATGTTGTTGGGGAAGGCTTTCATGTCATTTTGCGTTTGAAGAGAACCAGCAATTAGTCAGGGGGTACGTCGAAGTCTGCACTTGATGCGCCATATATTTGTGACTCAGTGACACCAGAAGTATTCTGCCTTTCAAAAAATAATGACAACACACGCATACATACGCACACACAGCTGAGGTGCCTCCCACATTCCTATGGTTTAGAATTTAATGGATGTTGCCGTGCAACAAGGCCACAAGAGAGAACACTGGCATCCATATGAGACCTCGCCTCCTAGATGGGATGAGCGACTGGACCCCCTGTCCGTGACGCACAGTCTTGTATAAGGCCTGCAAAGCTGCCCTCCAATCCATTATGGTCTACTTCACTATGCTTTACATACCTCACTCTGGGCAAAGCATAGTGGAGATATTATGCCTGACTTATACTTAGTTGCATGATGCCAGTGTCTCGCATCAAAAATATGTGATCTACAAGCTCACAACAAATTGCAGCACCATGCTGCTCAGCCGAGGATAGCCCAGGCTTTAGTCCCAGGATTATGTAAATGCATACACACACACACACACACACACACACACACACACACACACACACACACACACACTCACACTCACACATGCACGAATAAACACCAGACTCTGTGTCTCCTCTCACCACTTAGTTTTATGTATATGTGACAATAGCAATGCAGTGATTTAGGTTGCCTGTTTTTTTTATGTTATCCTACACCAAATAAATTTGCAAATAATACACAAGCCCACAACGTGTCGCTCCACGTCGTGTTTTGTGCTTGTGTATCTGCTACTCTTGCTGTTTTTGAAACCTGAAAAGTTACAGTTTTGGACATATGAGGTTTCTACCCAACAGACATGATTTGTAGAATCTGCCGCATGTCTTAGTGGGTTAAGACAATATCTGAATGCTAGACCCTAGGCCTAGACCATACATGGACAACTTAACTGGCGGCCGGGGGATACAAGCTCAAAATGCGTCGCACTGCAACACGTTTTGAGCTTGTAGATCGGCTTGTTTTGCTACGACAGTAATATGCCCCTCTGGAGTGAGTGTGGAACTATAGTGGCCCTCTGGAGTAAGTGTGGAACTATAGTGGCCCTCTGGAGTAAGTGTGGAACTATAGTGGCCCTCTGGAGTGAATGTGGAACTATAGTGGCCCTCTGGAGTGAGTGTGGAACTATAGAGACCCTCTGGAGTGAGTGTGGAACTATAGTGACCCTTTGGAGTGAGCGTGGAACTATAGTGACCCTTTGGAGTGAGTGTGGAACTATAGTAATAATAATAATAATAAACTTTATTTATATAGCACCTTTCATACATAAATGTAGCTCAAAGTGCTTTACAGGGCAGAAAAGATAATAAAAACAAAAGCAAAACAAAACAGCATTAAAACAGGCATGCAGTTAAAATACAGCAGTGTCAAATCAGTGTCAAATCAGGAGAAGGCAGTGGTACAAAGATAAGGACAGATAAAGCAAGGCAACGACATTAAAAGAAACAAGCAGTAATAAAATACAGTGAGAACATGAATAATAAAAAATAAATAAAAGATCACTTAAAAGCAATGTTGTAGAGGTGGGTCTTGAGCTGAGCTTTAAAAATGTCTACAGAGGCTGCCTGACGAAGGTACAGTGGGAGCTTGTTCCATGCCGACGGCCCGTAGAAGCAAAAAGCTGCTTCCCCGTATTTTTTAGTTGCTATTTTTTTAGGCAAAGCGAGCAGGCCAGCAGTGGAAGACCTTAGGGGCCGGTTTGGGACATATTTAGGTAAAATAATTTTAAAATCAATCCTAAAAACAACCGGAAGCCAGTGCAGTGATGCCAAAACTGGGGTAATATGTTCTCTCATCTTAGTTCTAGTTAAAACTCTAGCTGCTGCATTTTGGACAAGTTGTAGGCTGTCAGTTGTTTTCTTAGGCAGTCCTGAAAAGAGTGCATTGCAGTAGTCAAGCCGAGAAAAAACAAAGGCGTGGATTAGCGTTTTAGCATCGTCCAAGGACAAATAGGCTCTGATTCGTGCAATATTTCTAAGGTGAAAAAAGGCAATCTTGGTAACATGATTAATGTGTGAATTAAAATTAAATTCAGAATCAATAATAACCCCCAGGTTCTTTACTGTACTGTTACTTTCTACAGTCAGGTTGCCAAGTCTGCTTATTATTGATTATTTCTGCTCGCTATAGAACCGATTATGAGAACTTCTGTCTTATCCTCATTTAGCTTGAGAAAGTTCTCACTCATCCAACATTTGATGCTAGACAGACAGGTCAACAGTGGGTCTAAAGCACAGGGATCATCTGGGGCCACAGAGAGATATAGTTGGGTATCATCAGCATAGAAATGAAAATTGACTCCGTGATTGGTAATGAGTTCGCCCAATGGCAGTATGTACAAGGAGAAAAGCAGAGGACCAAGAATCGAGCCCTGTGGAATACCAGAACTGATGTCGTGTTTGTCTGAGTCAAACTCGGCTAGATTGACAAAGTAACTTCTGTTTGATAGGTAGGAGGTGAACCAGGACAGGGCCGTACCAGACAGGCCTATCCAGTGCTCCAAACGCTGTATTAAAATTGAATGATCAATCGTGTCAAATGCAGCCGTTAAATCTAGAAGTAAGAGAACGGATACATGTTTCTTGTCAGCAGACACCCTAAGATCATTCATTACTTTTACAAGTGCTGTTTCTGTGCTGTGCCCTTTCCTAAAGCCAGATTGGAATTTGTTGTGCACATTATTGTTCTGTAGAAATACATCCAATTGATGAGAGATGCATTTTTCTAAAACCTTGCCCAGAAAGGGTAGATTTGAAATGGGTCGATAGTTACCCAAAACAGAGGGATCAAGATTGTGTTTCTTGAGTAGGGGCCTAACTACGGCAGTCTTCAGTGAGTCTGGGAAGACGCCTGATTGTAGAGAGCTGTTTACAATTTTAAGGATATCTTCAATCACACTGTCTAAGACCTCTTTGAGAAAGGTGGTGGGAATTGTATCCAATGAACAGGAGGATGATGTCATCTGTGAAATGGTTTTGCGGAGTTCGTCTTCATCAATTGCGCAGAACGATAATAGGCTCCCCCTGGAGAGATCTACCCTGGGACCATTAGCTGCTGTTTGAAGGTTTGCGCTAGCAGCAGCACCATTCATAATATCAGCTCTAATGTTAAAGATTTTGTTATCAAAAAAGCATGCAAACTCATTACACTTAGCTTTAGAGGCCGGGAATGACTGCTTGTAGGACTGGGGGGGGGTTTAAAAGTCGTTCAATGGTAGAGAATAGGACTCTGGCATTTTTCTTGTTCTCATTGATAATGCCAGAGAAATATGCCTGCCTTGCTAGACGCAAGGCTTTGTTATAGGCGACTGTTGACTTTTTAAGAATCTCTAAGTGGATGGTGAGTTTATTTTTTCTCCAAGCTCGCTCAGCTCTACGACATTCTTGCTTCAGTGAGCGTGTATGCTCATTTAACCAGGGCGTTACTCTGGTGTTATGTTTCTTTTTTGTTTTAAAGGGAGCCACTATATCAAGAGCTGACTCTAGTTTAAGATACAATATTTGAACCATATCATTTACTGGGGGAGTATCGGGCAGGGGGGGGGCCCAGATGACGAGAGAACTCGTCGGCTGCAGAAGAGCTAAAAAAACGCTTTGTTATGGTATATTCAGTGATGTTTTTCTCTAGATCAGAGACAGTCATATTAAAACACAGCAAATAGTGGTCTGATAGCTCAGGCCTTTCAATAGTCCTTTCCACAGTGATGTTCATCCCTCTAGAAATCACCAGGTCCAGAGTGTGCCCATGTTTATGTGTAGGCCCAACAACATGTTGGATAAACTCAAAGGAGTGCAATAACTCTAAGAAACCCATAGCCACAGCATCTGTAGCATCATCCAGGTGCAGATTAAGATCACCTGAGATAAGAGTTCTGTCATAGTTAGTGGAGCAGATAGATAAAAGTTCTGATATTTCTGTTAGAAATATTGCTTTACTGCATTGACCCTCTGGAGTGAGTGTGGAACTATAGTGGCCCTCTGGAGTGAGTGTGGAACTATAGTGACCCTCTAGAGTGAGTGTGGAACTATAGTGACCCTCTGGAGTGAGTGTGGAACTATAGTGACCCTCTGGAGTGAGTGTGGAACTATAGTGTCCCTCTGGAGTGAGTGTGGAACTATAGTGACCCTCTGGAGTGAGTGTGGAACTATAGTGACCCTCTGGAGTGAGTGTGGAACTATCGTCCAAAGTTGCCCACCCCTGCCCTAGACTGTGACCCTTTATGTTCTTTCCAGTGATCACCGGGACATCAAATGGTGCCAGGCGGTATTAGTATGTACCCACACTGTAATATTATATACAATAACGGATTCTTTGCTTAGCTGTTAAAACTAGGATAATCTTAACAGTTTTCAGTGCCAGGCAAAGAATCCGTTATTGTATATTACAGTGTGGGTACATACTGTAATACCCCCTGGCACCATTTGATGTCCCAGTGATCACTGCAAAGAACATAAAGATAAGGGTCACACACTGGAGGGTCTAGCTTTCATATTGTCACAACACCTCTCTGTCTCTCTGACAGCCTCTAGAGTCCTGTGCATGTATACAGTATGCACTCAACCCTGAGGTATTGCTGGAATTTGGTTTCCATCAAATAGTAAAGTAAACAAACATCCTGCTAGGGTTTCCTCCCATTAGCATTACTGTATTACCATAATACACACATATCAAGCCGAGGGATCTCCATTCCTATGAGCCCCCCATAGACAACCAGTATAAATAGACGGAGGAGCTATTTGATGCCAGCGGGTAGGCTTGCATAGACTGTCTTGAATGGCACAGTTCGCTCTCATCACAGATCTCTTGTAGCACATTTGCCATTTAGGTATATAGGGGTTAAACGATGCTGCCTCTCTCCCAACCCTCAATAGACACCTGCACATCACACAGTCACACACATGCGCACGTACAGAGACATCAATGTCTTTGCTGTTGAGTTAGGAGATACACGACACTATCAGTTACAAAGAGGGATTATGGATGAAGGAGACAGATCGGATCCCTTTCTGTTTTATAGAGTGGGATTACCGAGGGCAGCCTCGCAAAGCACAAAAACCACCACCATCAACAGCATGGGCAGTGACATGCCTGATTTATACTCTTATAGTGGTGTGACGGTGTAACAGATCTACATACTCACAAACGGAAGTGTTGTGTTGTGAGGATCTAAATTCTACTTATTTTTGCCGCACAAAACTGTTCTACTGTACAACGGAGTATAAATTAGCAACACACACACACACACACACACACACACACACACACACACACACACACACACACACACACACACACACACACACACAAAATGTAACAGATGACTAATGCAGACAACTGCAATGTTAACAACAAAATGACCACTCTAATTGTGTTTTACTGGCCCTCCGCCCAACGAGGATAATAAAACAGACACTCTATATCAATCTGTTCAAGTGATAGCTTGCCCCTTGACTTAGCTTTTACTCCCTGTTTCCAGAATCGTAGGATGCCTCAAAATAGTTCCTTTTAAGTGATTGACCCTTGGTCACAAAGCGTCACGGGAGCAACAGGGTCTTCTGGGTTCCCTCCACATGACATTATAAAAACACACCTGCTAGTTCTTCAAAGGCACCCATGAAAACAGCAAGAGTGCACAGTCAATTCCAGAGTCAAATGAACATTCCGTTATTTAACTGGGTGATCTGTGATCTGTATTTGATCAGTTTTCTTTAAAAGTTGTCCCAGTCACATTGTTCTTTATTGGGTTGAACTTGAAGGTGATTATGAAATGATCTTTGATGGTATTTTTCAACTTCATATATTAACTGCACATTGATCGAAATAAGGGCACCAACTAAAGAAATGCTTCAAACATAAATGTCAGTCAATTATAGTGTTATCAGTGTTTATTTAGTCTCGGGTTACCAGACCCTCGCAATTTCCAAATGCTTCCATTATACATTCTGTATAGCATTCCGAAATTGTGGTATAATTGTCTGGCTATGCGAGACTAGTGTTAATTTAAACTTGCATCTGATTACATGTGTACACTCTCTGAGTTAAATGAACACTGGACTTTACTGTGCTGTGTCCATTTGTGATCTGGTGTGATCTGGTTGATGCGGTTGGCAGGTGCTGATCAGTGCTCTTACACTGCTGCTATTTCTGTTGGGTACATTATCAATAATCAAGAGGACTCAGTGATGATGATAATAATGGATTGTCTTAATATCATCACAGAATAGAAATGAAGAGCACTAACAGGTGCATTTCTGGATAGTGTTTTGGTTTTAGAACTGAGGCTTGAAATCCTCCCCTGCCAAATCCCCCGACGCTGAAGAGAAGACCTTGGCTGCATGTGGCAGCTAGGGCTCGGCATGAGAGATGCAAGCTTTTATTTCACTTTTATTTCCAGTGCATGAAGAAACAACACTCGCCATGCATCTCACACAAGGAGGTAAAGTAAGAGTGTGTGTGTGTGTGTGTGTGTGTGTGTGTGTGTGTGTGTGTGTGTGTGTGTGTGTGTGTGTGTGTGTGTGTGTGTGTGTGTGTGTGTGTGTGTGTGTGTGTGTGTGTGTGTGTGTGTGTGTGTGTGTGTGTGTGTGTGTGTGTGTGTGTGTGTGTGATTTAGGGAATGGTCACATACAGTATCCGCGTCAGATGCAGGGTAGCCAACGCGTGCCGAGGCATCAGACAGGCCTACTGCCAATGTTGGCTTGCGGATTGTGGGCAGTGCCAGTTTTATGTAGTTTGTTTGATTTATGTCGGAGTGGTTGGCTCACAGAAAGAAGCCAAGTGGGGTCAATGACACACTTCTGTGGTCAGGTCAAACCTTTTTTTAGGTGGTACAGGGGCAAAAGTACCTGCCAGTCACAGCGGTGTCTAGGGGTTCAAATCCACCACAATCCACTGGTCTGGGGAGGGATGCCGGGCGGGGAGGATTTGATTTGTCATTGCATATACTCCTACTGTCCTACAGACTGAGACGGCAGGGAATGTTATTGTGGGCCAGCAATGCTTATAGTATATATGAATAGAGACACCCGAGTTCTCCTTCCATCCACTTGCATTAAGTTGCTCAAAAGCGCATGAGGCGATTTCACTCCTCCTTCCTGGTAGGAACAGAGTGCATTCTGGGACGGATTGCAATGGTGAGTGGCCCCAAACACATGAACGCGCTGCTGTTGAACGCGCACGAGCGTCGTCCGTCGTGAACGTGTACAATGATAGTCAACGGACAGCGCGTTCATGTGTTTGGGGCCAGGCTGCAATACCTTCATTCGGCCACTATGTCCATTTCGCCTCAGGGTTTCCTCTGGGTGCCTTCTCTATACTCTAAGCAGCAATGTCTGGAACTCAGTCATTGCAAAAACTCGTCCTCCTGGTGGCGCTATATAATAGGACAATGTGAAAGGGTGGCATTTGTTTAAACTCCTGCAAACCTTAGGTGCCAATCTCAGCCAATCGGGATGGAATATGAAAAAATGTTTACCGATTTGCCACATGTGCATGATGCTTGGACAATCGGCCTCCTGATGGCGTTGACAATGTGAAAAAGGTGGGATTTCTTACTCGGCCACCCTGTTAAGTTTAAAAAACAACAATCAATGGAGCTTCACATCGTCCATCCATTTCATTCCCCAGTAGAATTCATATCACGTTATTCCTGCATTGATCAACTCCAATGAATGGATCATATAGTGCATATCTTTCAAGAAAGTATTAATTAGTGCACCAGAGTCAGGAGCCTCAGTTGGTGAGAGAACCATACGCAGCCATGACTGCCTGGCTTGCACCACCTGCTCATGCCATTGCTCACCACCACGCATTCCATTCCTCAACCAGTACTCATGGCAGGTCAGCCATTGCGGTTACATTTGTTATAGGCTACCTTAGCATGTATAGGTGACACTTTGCTGTGGGGTGGCATTCCATTCCTCAACCAGGATTCGTGGGAGGTCAGCCACTGTGGTTACATTTGTTAGGCAGTATAGGTGACAGAGGTCAATCAGGTGCCAATCGAGTCGATACAACATTTTGGTTTACATTCGTTTTTCAGACATAACAGTTTATATATAGCATATAATAAGTACACGTTATAAACTGTTATGCCTGAAAAACAAATCTAAACCAAAATGTTGTTTTGCTTTTGTTTTAGTGTGCTCTGAAATTATTTTTCCTATTTATCTGTAGCTTCATGATACTTTAATTTGTGTGTTTCATATTATGCTATTGTGATATTTTATTTATTATATACATTTTGTAATTATGTAATAAGGTGGGCAAAATAAGCTTTGGCTTCAGCCCATACCTTTTCGGCTAAATAGTCACCATCTTGACTAAATGTACTAAAAATACACACTAGAATACACTTGAGATGCCCCACATACACAGCTGTTCTGCTCATGCTTCAAATGCATGATCATTATGAATGGACATGATTGTAAAGGAAATGCTGATAGGATACAGATACATTATACATGTCTCTTGTCAGGGTGTTGGGTTAAGACATGATCATAAAGAAGAATATAACCCGCGGGCGTGGGAATGCTCCAATGTATTTTAATGACAACATGTCTGAACAAACTCCACCTCGGGTTGACCTGACAAAGAGCCCAGCTTCGAAACTTGATAAACATTTATTGGAGCATGTGAATGTGTGGGTCCTCCTACATGGTTGTAAAGGTAAATGGACAGTGGACACATGCCTGCAGAATAGGGACGCTGGGGGAAAAGCTGTCATCGAAATGCCTTTTTTTAATTGCAGGTTGGAAAAGAAGACCCCGTGCGCTGAGGCGATTCCTGGCAGGAAGAATAGACATATCCAGACATTTGGGGTTCCGCCAACACCGCCGCAGATGCCCTTGTCCCCCATCGGTGAGAAGATGGAGGGCCTGAGGGCCATCCGTAACCGCAGCAACAGTCTCCGGCAGGGCCGACTGGCACTCTACCGCCACCTAGAGAAGGTGGAGACCATGCGCTGCTTCTGGGAGCTCAAACATGTGGAGCTGGAAGGTGGAAGCCAGCAGGTGCAGTGCATGATCCTACTCCTCCTTCTCTCTTGGTTCACTTCTTTAACGTGTGTGTGTGTGTGTGTGTGTGTGTGTGTGTGTGTGTGTGTGTGTGTGTGTGTGTGTTTGTGTGTTCGTTGTGTTGGATTCTACTCTCTTGACAAAGATACAGTGGTGTCTGAAGACTAGTCTGTTAATGTTAAATATCCACCTCAGCAATCCAACATGCCTCCAACATAACTCCTCCAGTCTAGTCTGGTTCTGAATGCCTTTTGTCAGAGTATACCCTAGCTCTGGTCCATAGCCTTAGTGCAGGGCAGAATCATAGAAGCAGTAAGGCTATGGACCAGAGCTAAGTATACCCCAGCTATGTGCATCATAGCCACTAGAGTGAGCTGTAGTTCTCTCTCTCACACACACCCTGGATTGAACACACAAATATTTACATACTGTCTGTAACTGTACTTACACTCACAAGATGGCATCAGTGAGCAACAACTGCGCATTGCAAAATTATTCTTTTTTGTAAATCAGATAATCATCCTCACAGTGTGAGGAGACTTCATTGATTTTCTTCCCCTTTTTTTACAACAACAGCTGACCTTTTTTTGCTTAAAGGACACAATTTTCAATTTAGGCATTTACAGACGCTCTAAATCCAGAGCGATTTACAGTAAGCAAGGTAACCTAATGTTACCTACGGTCAACATAATTAGTCAAATGGTGTGTATATACAATTTTCTTCTAGTTATTCTCCTGGTCAATTGACAGTTACAGTAGGGCTAGGGGACAGAATACAGTGAGATAGTACTGTAGGGACCATGTAGGGACCATGTAGAGACCATGTGTAATCCAAGATCCTCAGTCAGTATGTGTCTAATGGCTCCTCTATCCTCTTGCTGCTGCCACTCTCTTTCTGAACCTTCTCTCTCGTCTTCTATTCCTCTTCCTGTCACTTTGGGACCAATCTCTTAGGATCCAGCACCTCTATTGCCTCTCTCTCATCACTTTGCCTCATACGTTTCTCTCAAACCCACTATATTTTGTCCTCATTGATATAATGCAATTAATTAATTAACCATATACTTCATTGACCAGAGTTCCCCTGTGGACTACAGGCTTCTTAGTCTGCACTTATTTTTGAGGGGCGCTAGCAACTCCTATATACAGCTTTTATGTTTGTGTTGTCTGAACAAACATAAAAAATCACACCTGTGTGAACCGAGTGGTGCAACTCCCCTCTCCCCCCCCCTCCTCTCTCTCTCTCTCTCTCTCTCTCTCTCTCTCTCTCTCTCTAGATTAGCTTTATTATGGATATCAATGAACCTAGACAGTCAGTAGTTGGATTTGCGTCCAGCAGGTGGCAGCCATGTCACATACTTCTCTCTTTCCAATTTCACGCATGTGCACACCACTCGTGCTCATGACAACGGTCGACGGATACCCACGGACATTCCTGATTGTAGGAGTGGTTGCACCACTCAAAAATGCCATTGACAATGAATGGAGAATTTACGTCATGTCTGAGCAAATCGGCATATGTATGTCGGTGGGAACCCTTGGCCAATAAGGGACCACCATTCTTGATGATGATATACGATTAGAGTGCCCCTCACTTCACACGGGTGTGATTTTTGAGGGGAGCTAGCCCCTCCTATATACAGTTTTAATGTTTGTTTTTAGTTAAACAAACATTAAAAACGCCATTGACAATGGACAGAGTTTAATGTTTGTTTTGTCTGTGTTTGTTTTACATCACCATTATATGTTTTTAGCGCCCCTCATTTCACACAGGTGTGATTTTTCTATATCTCTTTGCTGAAAATAGCCGTCCGACAAGCTCACAACGTGTCACATAGTGATGTGTTGTGGGCTTGTAGATCTGCTATTTAGGGTGAAAAAGTAGGGTGTCCTACTATGACATGCCCAGAAGAGGGACATGTTCATGTGATTTCTTTTTTTTAACAATATATTTATTGCATTTCTTTTGACAAACAGACAATACAACAAAACAATACATCAGACAATACAATACAATACAATTACTTAAAATGAAAAACAAACAAAAAAGAAACAATAACATATAGTACATACATATATAAGTACAGTATAATAAAATAAGGCACTTAGAATGGTAACAACAACAGAGTCCTTACAAGACCAAACAGCTGCAGAGAATACAATTAGACATTTCAGTTTCCACCATTAAATAAGATAAATCATTAACCGTAATATATTGGATTAACCGTCCCCATATCTTATCAAACATCTTCTGTTTATTCTTCAAAGTATAAGTGATTCTTTCCAGAGGAAGACACAATGATAACTCCCTAAACCACTGAGAAATACTGGGTTTGCCTATCTTTTTCCACGATAAGGCTATAGCCCTTTTGGCTTGTAGTAAACATAAATCTAGAAATCTTTGTTCGCTACTCTGAATCTTATGGCCAGGTGGGTAAAGACCTAATGGAAACAGTTTTGGGTCAAACTCAATATCTATCGACAATATCTTCTGAATCTCCCTCCTCACTTCTTCCCAGAATTCTTTCACTCTTGTCTACCTTTGTCTTTACCACATCTGATACAAGTATCTGGAATATCTGCACAAAATTTCTTTAATTTCTCTGGAGTGATATAGACCCTCATCAGCCAATTATATTGCAACAGTTTTAACCGAGTGTTACCCGTCTGGGATTGAGCAGTGATTAATTATTTAACTGAATTATGTATTATGATTATGATTATTACTATACAACATGTGCCTATCTCTGAATCACAATTCCCAACGTCTTAATTATAGCTCCAGCCCTGCTCTTCTGCAGACTTTCTGCTATGCAATTCCCAAGCACGTTATTTTGGGGAGCACTCATTTTGGGTTGCTCAACGTCCTGCATTATGTGCAAGTTTTAAAACAAATGCATGCCTTTTTAAACCACAGCCAGGAGCACCAACAGCGCAGCCTTGAGGCTCGACAAGTGTGCCGCCCGAGCCTGCAAAGGCACAGTGGATGGAATAGGTTGTAATTTGCACCAAAGCGAGCGCTCCCTCCGCATGGTAATAGCATACACACATTCTGCTCAGGTTCCCAGCAGGGATTCCTTCCCCGGAGGTTTCCTCCTGCCCCTCGTACCTTGGCCTCTCCCCAGCTGTTGCCGCTTGTTAAACAGAGTGGGCATTGGACCACCACACTTAAAACAAATGGCACATGAATGAATCTTGAAGTAGTTCTAGCCAGAGTGAAAATATATATATATACTGTATTATATAGTTTTACTGGTAGTTTGAATACATCGGCATTGCTTTATGGTGGTTTGTGCCATTTTACTGTATTTCAGGCTTCAAACTTGCATTTCTATGATCCATTGGAATTGTAACACCCCCCCCCTCTTATGCCCAGCTTTGTGTTCACTGATGATTGGCTGATCACCCCATAGTGTTGATTTGATTGGCTGATCAAAGTACATATTGAAGATAAAAGTGCTTTTAGATTGACTCTTTTAATACTTTTGTATGAAATGTAGTGTGACAAAGTAGGGAATTCATTAATGAAAACAAGAACATTACAGTTATGTGGACAGCACTCAGCATTATGACTTGTTTAAAGTAGCTCATAAACATCTCCCATGTCGCGTCTTCTTCTCTAGGAAATTCTATACAGTAAAATCCTGAGTGTTAATTTAACTCTGGTGAGTGTACAAATAGACCCTTTTGGGTTCATGTGTGTGCATGTGATGTTTTGTGCACGCATGCACTTGTAGGCATTTGTGGGATTCCACTTATAGGCAGTGGAATTGCCTAAAATAAAGGACAGAATAAATCAACCTACAGTACCTGGCTTAAAAGACCAAATCCCACATCTAGCTGCATAACTGCCCCAACAACAGTCAAAGTCACACTCAATAAAGATTAAAGGCAAAGATGCTTCTGCAGTCAATGTAAACAATAGGACTTCTATTCTATTGTACTGTCTATCTCAAAGTAGGTGGTGACAGGTGAGCATTCTGAGGCCATCACATCACATTTTAGAAAAAACAACAACAACAGCTGACCTTAACCCAAACACGACAGCTGATCTCATCTCTAATTACAGTTGTAACATCTATTGTACTTTCATAGAAATGTAGTGGAGTCAAGTATAATATTTGTCTTTCTAATCCAGTATAGTAAACATAAAAGAAAACTCTCTTTAAATTCTCAATAAAAGAAATCTCAAGAAAGTACAAATACTCAAAATAGGTACATTACTCAAAATGTACTGGAATAAATGTCTACTACTGAGAGTGGGCCCCCCAGGAATCCATTGTGAACCTCTGCTTCACAAAGTGTTCATGCTGGAATCTGCAGTGGTGGCGTTCCACCGTCTGATGTAAATCATCAGCTCTGGCCAGTCAGAACAGTTTGCTCCAGAAAGAGCATGCAGCAAGAATGCGACTGGAGAATCATGCACTGCTTCACTGTTCTGTTTTCTATATTGAGCAATCAAACTCTTTAATGACGTTAGATACAGTTGCAGAGAAAGTGTCTGGCTTTCAGTTTAGTTGTATATGGCCACATGGTGTTCACGCACGTGCATGTGTGCAAGCGTACACACTTACTCAAGTGTCTGGTTGTACCTGTGCATTGGTGCATGTATATATTTGCATCCATTTGAGAGGTTCGGTGCAGCACAGTAACTGCTAAAGTACTGTAGATATGCAGGTGCTTATAGTGGCCCCTGCACATGCATGAAGTGCTGTGTCCGAAGTTAACGGATACCACCTCCAGGGTGCCTCTAAAGCTACCCCGGCAGCAGAAGCAGCAGCCATCTGATTCTGCGTAGTGAAGGCACTTCTGTGCAACACCCTACACCACCTGTCTCCTTCTTGTCTCGGAGACAGCATGTCCTCTCCTTTTAGGTCCGTTGGTTAGGGGGAGGGACGAGGCAGGGTGGGAGGTGAATGGGTGGCTGGGTGAATGGGAGGCCACACAGCAGCAGGACAGCCCAGTCCCCTCTCTGCTGTCCTGTTGCATTTCCCTCGTAAGTGCCCTGAGCCTCAGAGGCCTAAGCTCTTTCATAATCAGCGCCCACTGTCCTGCTCCATGTCAACAACCTTGCTGCCCTCCAATCCGAGACTCGATCGCCACCGGCGACTGGGAGACAGAAATAAGGGACAGCCCGTGGCAGGAGGAAGAGTAACAGGTGGAGGAACACTGTGGTGTTCCAGCCTTTTGTCATGGAGAACTTCCTCAGGGACAAGGATGTCTGGATAATTGGGAGTGTATGTCTGGTGGCCTCCTTCCTGTGGCGACGGATATGGAATTTATTCTCCTACAAGAGGAATAGGGGAACCTCACAGTCTCCAGATACAGAGGTATTACTCAGCATGTTCACCTGTGCCATGTGGGACTGACTTAATTGTCCAGGTAATAATCTGAGGAAAGCACAGATTTCCTTTTTTTATTTTTTATTATTATTATTATTGAAGTAAGTTATCAAAAACATGGGTATAGGCCAGAATTCAATGATGGATGGGATGATCTCATCCAAATAAGATGCTCTCTTGTGGTGCAAAGACGGCACTAGCACTAGCAATCATAGCCATGTAGCAATATGATCGATATGATGGCTGATATGATCGCCTTCTGCACACAGAAATATATTATTGTTTGTGTAACTCTGAGATTAACACAATTTTAAAGGCTAAATTAAATGGTGAGTTTATAGGTCTTTACTGAACAGAACTTTACAATGTGCATTCAATTTACTCTTTTACACACATTCATGGTGGAGGAAACCATGCAAGGCACCAACCTGCTCATCAGGAGCAGTTGGGGGTTCAGTGCCTTGCTCAAGGACACTGTGAGACGCAGCCAGCAGGAGATCAAATTGGGGATTGAACTGCAGGGAACCTTCAGATTCCAAGACAGCCGCTTCACCCCCTGAGCCACTGCATGGTGCACCTATTGTGCACTTGCTTGTTTGAATGAATGTTGTTGTTTATGACCTTCAGGGCCTGACAGTGCACTGTTACTCTGTGTAGAAGAGCACAGGATGACAGCAGGTTGTGTTGATTGATTTTCACTAAAGCAGGCCTTGGAAATGAGACCCTGTAATATTTCAGCTTCGCTATGTCCATGTGATCTGTGTGGGTGGCCCGCTTTAGTAACAGCTTTCACTTATATCTCAGAGGGAAGGAATTGCATTCTTGTGTGTGTGTGTTAACAAGTGTACATTACCAAATTAAATCATTTTCTTCCGCGTGCTGTTTGAGGAAGCATAAACCGGTCATGTCTGTGTGTTGTACAGTGTAGTCGTTTCCCACTGTTTATTGAACAGAATTTGAAAAGACATGTATCTTATCTTATTGACAGTTAAGGGTATCACTTGCAGCAGAGGAGACGTAGTGCATGAACACAGTCCAATACATGGAAAAGACTATGTCATCTGACCTCACACAGCTCCTGCACTTACAGCGGATGACATCTATATTTTGCCTACCTAGTACCTACAGTATACACTGAGCTGTCCCACTTTATAGCTTTTATTTTGTGTACCCTCTGCAGTATGCTATGCACGTTAACTCATCTCCTACCACTTTCATTCACAGACATAATCCTGTCAAGGAAATGTCATCATAAAGTTTTGCAGCCTCTAACTTGCTCTGTGCATCACTGAAAAGGGAAAGCCCCTGAGTGGCCATGGTATGAAAAGTAAATTATCTCGTCCGGACAAGATATCTCGGGACGAGATATTATCTTGTCCGGACGACATTCTGTAATATCTTGTGCAATATTATCTCGTCCGGACAAGATATTATCTCATCCGGACAAGATATTATCTCGTCCGGACAAGATATTTTCTCGTCTGGACAAGATAATTCATTTTTCTTACCATGGCCACTCAGGGGCTCCATAGAAACAGCACTTGCTTTCCAGCAGAGAGATGCACCATTGATGAATTTTTAATCTAAAAAGTGACAAATGGGACAGCGTCATGAATGAAGGACTCATCTTCAAAGTGCTGTCCCATTCCTTTTACTAACATTTGGAGCCCTTGCAGCCTCTCACCCTCAAGCACTTACCATCCGCGCACTTGAGTCAGTGAGGGTGCAGGGCTTGAGGGCTAGGGCGAGCATTGGAATTGGGCTGTTTCAGATAGGTGCACCATAAAAGCATCCTCACCTATTGCATCACAGCTTGGTACTGTTATGGCAAATGCACTGTTTTGGAGCAGAAATCATATAAGCATTCAATATAGATAAATATGATTTGCATTCAATACTTTGTCATCATATGAATTAATGAATTAATCTTTATTTTCGTGTCTTGACGTAAAGACCCATCCCTTACGGGATTATAAAACACCAAAAACATCAGATTCACTTCCCAGTTCCCACACAGAAACTGCACAAAATATTTGGTTAAAAAAAACACACAAATTTAAAAACCAATAAAAATAAAAAGAAAAAACCACACACACACACACACACATACAGGAATAAATATCGCATGTATGTTTTCTTTGTCCGTAGGCTATGTCCCATGCGTTCTCTATATATTCTGCGAATATCTTATGTTAAAAAATCCATCTGTGTCGCTCTGTGTCACTTAACCACATCAGATCGATGTTTTTACATCTAATCTGTTAAATAGCTCATATGTGTGTACCGAACTGGTCCAGATCTATATCCACCTGCAGTGTCAAAGTATATCCTATGATGCGCTCTGACAGAACAAGTGCATGCATGGTCATTGACAGATGGTCTGTAGGTAGCTGTGAGGCGACAGCACTATACCAACTGTGTCACCGTGCCGCCAACTGCAGGCTTTTTATTCCTTGAAAAGTTGCAATGCGTTAATGGATGAAAAATCTAAATATTAAAAAAGAAAAACGATGCCTAACGATGATGTCACTGGTGGAAGGGTTTCTGAACTACCGACAGCCCTCCTATGAGACACAGACTGAGTAGGAAAAAATTATGGTAATTTATCATGAACATTAGTGAGGACCTATTATATGAAGAGAGGTTGAAAAGTGGTGAAGTGGTACTTAAAGTAAAACGTATTTCATTTAGTCTGTGTATAAGTGAGTGACTCTTACTCCGCTACAATTGGAAAGACCTTTTTTACTTTTTACAATACATTTCCCCATGCCTACTCCAAGCAAGTACCCATTAAATTGGCATGAATGAAACGAGGCATGGAATGAATGTGTATGACCGTGATTCAAAGGTATATTTATATCAAAGGACAATTCATTATTTTAGCAGAATACCCAGTCCACAGACAAGCACATACTAAGATTTATAATAAAAAAGGAATATGAGTCCAAGGCACTCTTCATTAAGTTCATTAAAAACTTTAACAGTAAAAAAGAAAAACAACGCTTTTTGCCAGTTTTGGCCCTCGTCTAGGCCTGCGTGATCCTGTTCATCCTGATGACGGCTGCTTGTGTGACTCATTCTGACAAAAAAATGTGTAACTCTTATAGTTGAGTTCCATCAGTATAGGGTTTCTTCTGCTGCTGTGTACGCGCTGGTTATATGGTTATAATCATTCAGTCTATGTGAAGAATATATTGTTAATATGAGATTTGATAGGATAGTAGGCTACTATAAGTGATTTTGCAAGTAGAAACCATGTCAGCCATGATGTCATGCCTTCCCTCATATTTTCCAACACACATACAATTACTGTAGGAAAATAAATGCATCATGTTCATGGAAATATTCATAAGTAGGCCATTAAGATCTGATCGTAGGCTTATATCAAGAATATCCTTTCTTGGACGAGTGTGTGTGACCGACCGACCACAAACAAGTCACATACCTCAATACGTACAATACACCCAGCACTGTATGTAGCTTGTGCTAATGTGTGTGAGTTAGCATGTCTAAGGTGAAAAAGACTCTCCCCCTCTCTTCTTGTGCTACTGCTGGTCTACGTAGAACTGTGACGGCACACATTGTTTCATGTGAAAGAATAAACATCACACATGGTGTGTGTGTGTGTGTGTGTGCGTGTGTGTGTAAGTATTTTCCTGTTGGCAGGGGAGTGGTGGGTAGAAAGCAGAGAGCTATGTAGTCATGCGTATTCAGTAGTGTTCAGTATGTGGGTCTTGAAGTGTCAATACAGGATCAAATGTCCTACCAGCCATACACTGTAAAATCCTGAGTGTCCATTTGGTGACTTTGCTCAGACCGACAAATGGACGATTTTACTGTGTATAATCTATGCAATGGAAATATTCCCACTTCCACTTTGTTTAGATGCGCAGGTGCGTTGAATAGTGACAACTGAAGCAATGGGGACGTCACCGTCCCCATTGTTTCAGTTGTCACTATTCAACGCACGGTGACGTCCCCATTGCATGTGTGCGTGCTTGTATGCATCTCGCTCACGTCTCTCTCTTTCTCAAAAAATTGAAGGTGTACTTTTGTTGATGTATTGCTCTAAATGATCTTTTTGTGGCATTGCTGTAGTTTGTGATTGCTTGTTTGAAAGAACTAATGTAGCAAACAGTAAACAGTAAAAACTATTAAAAAAAAAATAAAAAAAATAAAGTTGTTAAACATCAAAACCTCTCTCCCACTGTGTGTGTGTGTGTGTGTGTGTGTGTGTGTGTGTGTGTGTGTGTGTGTGTGTGTCTCTCTCCACCCCCCTCTCTCTCTCTCTCTCTGGTATCGGGACTTATGGGGAATATGTTGTTTTCTCCTGAGCTCCCAGCCTGTCCCTAGCTGGTGTCCAGTGACTGATGTTTGCATAACTCATTACCAACTCATTAGTAGCTAGTAGTAAAACAACTGCACACACACACATCACACACACCACACCACACACACACACACACACACACACACACACACACACACACACACACACACACACACACACACACGCATACTGGCAGGTTACTGTTTTACTTTGTGTGTTGGGTTGCACAGTTTCATACAGCTGGCGAGGCATGATTGTAAACTATCCTCTATGCTGGCATTAATAAGTGTATGATTTATCTGTGTGCTGTGACTATTAAATGAGAGATGACTGGAATTGCCCAAGGATCTTCCTTAAGTCTCAGGACATGTTAGTGGCATCTTGTCTCTCGTGAGGGTGGACTGGATAGAAGACAAGCTACAAGACAAGACGAGTGTAGAAATTCCCCCGGTGTGCATTGTGTGTTGGGGGGGAGCAATGTGTTTAATGGGGTGAGTGAGGTGAAGTTATGAGACCTGTGTATTTGAAAGAGACTGTGATGCAACTAGTGCTCTATCCGAGACAGTCTTGACGACTACAGCACTACTATAAGCATGTTTTGATGGTCTTGGTCATGAGTACGTACTACACCATTACTACCATGTTTTGATGGTCTAGATTGGTTCCCAACCTTTTTATACTGAAAATACCACAACTGTGTTATACATGAATACATGAGGGTATATCTGCGTATATCTGCCCTTTTTGTTCCATTCCTAAGCCAATAATGCTGCTCTGACAAAACTCTATCTAATCACTAATCAGCGCAACCGGTGAATTTCTGATGTGATTAATCCGTTCTCAAATCTTCTATTAACGGCTAGGTGTGCTGTCATGCTAATTTTAGCACTGCTAACCAATTGCTTGGTCAGAAGAGCTACCTAAATATTTCATTCCACTTTTGTCTTTTTTCTCCTTTTTTGGGCGACTCCTCTGTGTACCACCAGAGGGGCTTCAAGTACCACCAGTGGTCCTAGTACCAGTGGTCCTAGTACCAGTGGTACTATAGTACCAGTGGTCCTAGTACCAGTGGTACTATAGTACCAGTGGTCCTAGTACCAGTGATCCTAGTACCAGTGGTCCTAGTACCAGTGGTCCTAGTACCAGTGGTCCTAGTACCAGTGGTACTACTATAGTACCAGTGGTACTACTATAGTACCAGTGGTACTACTATAGTACCAGTGGTCCTAGTACCAGTGGTCCTAGTACCAGTGGTACTACTATAGTACCAGTGGTACTACTATAGTACCAGTGGTACTACTATAGTACCAGTGGTACTACTATAGTACCAGTGGTACTACTATAGTACCAGTGGTACTACTATAGTACCAGTGGTACTACTATAGTACCAGTGGTACTACTATAGTACCAGTGGTACTACTATAGTACCAGTGGTACTACTATAGTACCAGTGGTCCTAGTACCAGTGGTACTATAGTACCAGTGATCCTAGTACCAGTGATCCTAGTACCAGTGGTCCTAGTACCAGTGGTCCTAGTACCAGTGGTCCTAGTACCAGTGGTCCTAGTACCAGTGGTACTATAGTACCAGTGGTCCTAGTACCAGTGATCCTAGTACCAGTGGTCCTAGTACCAGTGGTCCTAGTACCAGTGGTCCTAGTACCAGTGGTCCTAGTACCAGTGGTACTATAGTACCAGTGGTCCTAGTACCAGTGATCCTAGTACCAGTGGTCCTAGTACCAGTGGTCCTAGTACCAGTGGTACTACTATAGTACCAGTGGTACTACTATAGTACCAGTGGTCCTAGTACCAGTGGTACTACTATAGTACCAGTGGTACTACTATAGTACCAGTGGTACTACTATAGTACCAGTGGTACTACTATAGTACCAGTGGTCCTAGTACCAGTGGTCCTAGTACCAGTGGTACTACTATAGTACCAGTGGTACTACTATAGTACCAGTGGTACTACTATAGTACCAGTGGTACTACTATAGTACCAGTGGTACTACTATAGTACCAGTGGTACTACTATAGTACCAGTGGTACTACTATAGTACCAGTGGTCCTAGTACCAGTGGTACTACTATAGTACCAGTGGTACTACTATAGTACCAGTGGTACTACTATAGTACCAGTGGTACTACTATAGTACCAGTGGTCCTAGTACCAGTGGTCCTAGTACCAGTGGTACTACTATAGTACCAGTGGTACTACTATAGTACCAGTGGTACTACTATAGTACCAGTGGTACTACTATAGTACCAGTGGTACTACTATAGTACCAGTGGTACTACTATAGTACCAGTGGTACTACTATAGTACCAGTGGTACTAGGACCAGTGATCCTAGTACCAGTGGTCCTAGTACCAGTGGTCCTAGTACCAGTGGTACTACTATAGTACCAGTGGTACTACTATAGTACCAGTGGTACTACTATAGTACCAGTGGTCCTAGTACCAGTGGTACTATAGTACCAGTGGTACTACTATAGTACCAGTGGTCCTAGTACCAGTGGTCCTAGTACCAGTGGTCCTAGTACCAATGGTTGGGAACCTAGGTCTAGATCTCACCAGCAAATGTATTCAGACCAACAGCACTCCAGATTTGTATGCCAAATTATGCAAGTAGGCCTACTGCAGCTTTTATAGTGTTACTGTCAACATAGTTTGGGGTTTGGCTCATTCTCATATTAATTAGGCCCTACTTAATTATTTACTTACTCTGAGAAATGTATGTGATAAGTATTTTTCTCAAATTCTTTATATTTCAAATAGATATGCTTTCTATAATAAGGAGCTTTGTTGGCATAATGGCATTGTCAAAGCAAGTGTTAAAATATAATACAGCATTTTCAAAGCTATTTAAATAGTAGTAGGCCTGTATAAAAAAACAGATTTAAAATGCGTTTAAAGGTAGCATCTCTTATGTGCAGTCGGTCTAGAGTCTAGACCGACTGCACATAAGAGATGTAAGTCTAGACTCTACTCTAGACTCTAGAGGTCTATCGGAAAATAATCCTGCTGCTGCGTTTGATGCATTGGTGTAATTTAAGAATTGCCTTCTGTATAGGCTACTATAGCAATATGTATTTGCGTTTTACTTAAATTCTTAAATAATTATGTTGTTCCTCTTGAAGCTGTCGCAGAGAAATTCAGTAAATTGTGAGCCCACACATAGCATTTTATTTATGCTTTGTAAAAATGTTGGAATTATTTTAACTGATTTGATGAGCTGTGACTTAAAACATTTTTTTTTGTTGAAAAATCTATATGTTTTTAATGTAGGGGATGGGATATTTTCTCGGGACCCGACCCATAAAACAGTGTCCATGACCCAAACATGGGTCCCAACTCCACTGTTTGGGAACAAATTGATTGTAGACGTGACTGGGCGCTGTAGAGAGTAAGCAAGGATGAGAGGGGAGGGAACAGTGCGAGTTAAAATTGAGTTTAATCGAGCTCAAGAGTCACAGGGAGTAGTTAAAATGATATTTGAGTGCAAGCTATGTTTATGAGGTGTTAGCATGTTGCTCTTAAAGAGTACAGATTGACAGCTGCTAGTGTTATAAACAGAGTGCATAAAGTGAATTGAACCTGCCCTGGAGGATACTGACCTGGAATCAGCTTCTCCACCTACTCCACTACAATTTACCCATTAGTGTGAGACTCATATTGACCCTGTGTGCAACGTGACCTACCTGTGCTAAGGGTTTTTGGTGCTCTTCTGACCTCTAGTGGTAGAGATCAAAACATGCTTCAGCTGTCTAAGAAAAAGGTCTTCGACTTCAACGTTTTTCAGGCCAGCTGAGATCTCTCTGAGAGAGTGATACAAAGCAATTAAGGACCCCCACTACATACTTATTACAAACGCCTTCCGTGCAACTTGATAAGAGGGTTTCAAAGCTACAGTATTTCACAATATTTAGCTGATCGTTGTTTTAGTCCGGCAGCAGGGGGTGTGGAGTGGGAAATTTGGTATATATATATTTTTTATTGGCCTAATATATTGTCTAATATTATGTGACCATACCATTGTCAAAATTTCATTTTTGCATTTTTGCTTAAGTAGCATGTGATGTCAAACTAGGGGGTTGTCATGATTCTGAATCCATTCCAAGCATTAGTTTTGCACAAAAACACTCCTTGGGCTAAATATGGCCTTAGCCGTCATCAGCACATTTTGTGCACATTATGGGCAAGTGGGCAATCTTTAGCCCAATGAGTGTTTTTGGTGCAAAACTAAGGCTTGGAATGGGTTCAGAATCATGAAAACCCCATAGTTTGACATGTCACATGCTACATAAAGCATAATGATATTTTAAAAAATCTTGCCATAATATAGCTTGTTAATGGTATGGTCACATATATCCTCCTATTAAAAAGAAAGCTCAATACCGACAGCCGGTCAGCAAGTGGATTCATCATGTAGGCCTATAGCCTATAGAGAATATTTTAGGCCCATAAAAAAAACGATATACCAAATTTCCCACTTTAAACAAAATAAGCCTGTTGGCTACCGGACTATTTCATTAATGTCTGTTGACTGAGTGATTTGAGACTAGTTTGGAAGTATAGTGTTAAGTAAAGTGACTATGGGTTGCCACTTGCGCCTGATGCTTCATAGCATCCGATTCATTTGACAGTAGCCTATACCTGTTGTGTGTGAATTAAATGTTTTTAGTTTGTTTGTTGGTCTTTGCTGATAATTATGTTGTGTTCATTTTAATGTGTGTTTGCGAATGCAATGAGCACTAACTATGAGACCTAGCAGAACATGTCCTAGCATAAAAACACCAGAGGGCGCAGCTGTATCACACACAAAAAACACACAAGCGCGCACACACACACACACACACACACACACACACACACACACACACACACACACACACACACACACACGCACACATACACACAAAAACGTAACTTAAAAAAGAAAATCTTAAAAAAAAAACACTAAATTTACGAGCTGCGTTCGCTTCCCACGTTTGCGCGTCTTACTTGTTTCACATGGAGCCAAAATACAATTTCTGTTTATTTTGTTTGGTTTGATTTTAATGAATGGTATAGCCTTGCTAATTGTAATGACGTCATGTCAATCACAGTCAGTGGGTGGTTGCTATCAGAGTAATCTAGTAAGAGAGTAGCGACACGCTACTCTCACACATCTCGCCGCAAAGCGGGGTGCCTATGGGCTATAGTTCCAAACATTGTAACTATCCCATTGAGATAGAATGAGCACTTCCGCATTCCATTGTTACAATGGGAGTCAACGCTAGTGTCGCCACTCTCTTACTATTCCACTCTGGTTGCTATATGGTAACAACAGCTCTGGGCATTCATTTGAATCAATTGCACGCGTCTGACTCAGTCAACCCAGTTGAGTCAGCGAGTCAGCCCCTCGCAGTATTGTGTGATAGGAAAGCAACGTTCCTATTACACAAAAATTTGCTGGCCGCCCTGTATTTATTCAATTGGGGAACCCTGATAATGTCAGTGTTAGTAATAATATATCTCATCCTCCAGATAACTGTGATTTATTCAATAGGGGCCTATCCAGTGAATCAAGCTGACAGGAAGGTCCTAAACCACCACATGGAAATGTTAGTAGCCTACCACCACAAACAGGCACCAACTGTCTGCACTTCTTCTAGCCGCCTGTGAGCTGTCACCAGGGGCACGAGACTGACGGCCACCATCTGCCTCGAAGTCAGCCTGTGTGGTGATATTGACCAAACAAATCTGTCTAACTGCAGCTTACTACAGGTCTATAAGGCAGAAACAAACACATACTGTAAATAAAAACAAGTCTTTAAACAATCCAACATTCTTCTTTATACACTAACATGCACATGGGTTATTATGCATGTTGTGCACAACTCTAAACATGTTAAAAGGTGATATTTACTAACTTACCAATAATTAGCAGGTGAGATGAAAACCACATAAACCATACTAATTATCCATAATGTATAAATCATGGATAAGGGGTCAGGGCAGTCTTTCCGAGGAGGGGTCAGAATATGGACTTATATGCTTATTCGTCTGAACTGCTCATGGTGGCACTGTGTCCCTTTACTTCCAGAATACTGTAGTGATATACAGTATATATATACACTTGGATATATTGTGTACACATAATTCGTGGCCTGAACTGTTTGTACAAGGTACGATGGATCCATTCTTTCTTGTTGCATACGGCAAATTCCATCTGAATGTCACTCACAGCACAAATCGAAACTCATCAAACCAGCCAACATCTTTCCAAACATTTTGGTGTGAATTATAGCCTCAGAAAAGACATGCACTCCAGGTGAGTTGTTGGAATCGAACCAGGGACATGGTTGACTGCAACATAGTCTACTGTATATCTGAGTATGATATTAACTGAGTATGACTGCATGATATTAAGTCAGAGATTGACAGCCTGAACTGTGTGTGTGTGTGTGTGTGTGTGTGTGTGTGTGTGTGTGTGTGTGTGTGTGTGTGTGTGTGTGTGTGTGTGTGTGTCAGGGTGTGTGTGTGTCAGGGTGTGTGTGTCAGGGTGTGTGTATGTTTGGTATGTGTGTATTAGAGCCTGGTGGACTGCGGGTTCATCCAGTCTCAGAGGCCAGTATATCTCCTCTCCTAGTCTCTCATGTTTCACCCAGTTGTCTTCCAAGTTGCATAACACCAGGATGACTGTGGTTCAATCACGGCCGTGCGTGTGCATGCATGTGTTATTTCAGTAACGTTTAGCCTACTGTCATGTATATCTAAAGGCACCATGTCTCTGTACGTATGTGTGTACAAGTCGGTACGACCCACGGTTGTGCAGAACCACAAAAGGCCTCTGCCCGGGCTCTGGACAGGGCCCCTGCCCAGGGTCCATATATGGAGCCGGCCTGTTCTGACATCACAACATTCCATATTTGGGCATGCCTGACACAGAACTCCAACGTCAGCACGGTAGCCATTCAGTTGCCGTGGTCAGATGAGTTCGGAGTGTGCATTTTCATTGCATGTTTATTTTAATAATCAATCAATCGATTGTGTTCCGGCTTGGATCATTGAACCTACTTAGTATACTTTTAGTACCATTTTGTCACAATGAAAACTAAATTTTCAAGTTTTAAAAAGAAAACATCACAAGAAAATTTGTGAATGTTTATATTTTCAATAAACTTGTAGTTATCTGAGAGTCTACTTATCGTGAAGGCCCAGCCAGCAGTGGGCCCCCGGGCCGGACCCCCAGGTTGGAAATCACTGGTATAGAGAGAAGAAAGGAGCAGGCCTTGTATAGACCCAATTAAGAATGGGTATAGGGTTTAAATTGTTAACACTGCATGAGGAGCTTGGACGTCACACACACACACACACACACACACACACACACACACACACACACACACACACACACACACACACACACACACGCACGTCTTCAGTTCACACTTTACTGTCTATAATGATGAGAACATAACCCTATACGCACAGTTGACATCATATGTGTTGGATTCATGTCGTGGGAGTCATTCCCCCATGGCTGTATGAAGTCCTTTAGAATGAATAAGAGAGAGAGAGAGACAGAGACAGAGGAATGTCCAAATGCATGTCACCGTCCACCTATAGTCTCATGACATGAAAGGACAGACGCTTGATTCTGACTATATACTGTACAGTAGGTTAGCGGTGAGAACACTCTCTGTAGCCTATCAGCTGAGCTGAGCTCTTGCCATGCTATTGTTGAATTCTACTCAATACAACATAGACCAGGGGCTCCCAAACTTTTTCATGTCAAGGACCCCCAAATTTATACTAATTAGCCCGTGGACCCCGATTTGAAAAGATATGCCAGGGAGTGATTTTTACAGCTCTAGTAGGGATTCTCAACCCGTTTAATTTCAAGGACCCCCAGTTAGATATGCATATTAGTCTACAGACTACACCGCTACAGTCTACCATTTAATGGTATTTCCATCTATGGGACCCCAATTTATATTGTAAAATCAATGTTAATTTAACTCTGAGAGTGTACAGGTCCATTTGATTAAATGAGTACACTCTCAGAGTTACAGACCCATAAGGGTCCATTTGGTTCCAAACTATCATTTAGCTGGGGACCCCCTGGAAGTCCCTCAGGGACCCCTGGGGGGACCCCACTTTGGGAACCACTAACATAGAATATTAGCTCGACGGGAGAAATGTACTTCCCAGCACATACTGTCTAGGCTATTATTGTAGCCTTTACTGAGCTCCATTCTATCCTATCTTGTTGGGGCTATCGGCTGGTGAGTGAGGTGAAAGCCTAAGCCAGATTGTATTACTGGATAGCATGTGGAACGAGAATAAGCATTATGTATTGACTTTGTCTCGCTGTCTTGCTTAGTAACCCTGTACTGTACATAGGCCAGACTGTGTTTGTTGTTGGTGGCTTGTCTGATTCTCTTGCAGGCCTGGTGTAGCATGCAGGCCAGATCTGATTTTATCTGTCAAATTGTTCTGTGCTAGGATTCTTTCTAGACATAGAAAAACGATTGTCTGTAGCCTACTGATGTTTCACTGTGTCAAAAAATAGCACCAGCTGATAATTATGCCATGATTCTTTGATGGTCTTGATCTAAATCAATTTAATCAATTACCAATCAATTATATTAAAAGAATAAGGGATTTTAATAAAATAATTGATTCTCATAATCTCATTGATCACCTGTGTTTGTACAGTAGTGATCCCAATTTTTTGCAATTATTGCACAACACCATTGTACATCAAAGTAGAAAATATGGCATATGTGGTCCATCAGACTAATCGATTTAGTAGTTAGACATAGCATTGGTTAGACATACAGTAGCATTGGTCCGACTGGATTAAGGTTGGTGAGGTGTGAGTTAAAACGACCGGATTAAGGTTGGTGAGGGGTGCGTTAAAACGACCGGATTAAGGTTGCTGAGGGGAGCGTTAAAACGACCGGATTAAGGTTGGTGAGGGGAGTGTTAAAACGACCGGATTAAGGTTGCTGAGGGGAGCGTTAAAACGACCGGATTAAGGTTGGTGAGGGGAGCGTTAAAACGACCGGATTAAGGTTGGTGAGGGGTGCGTTAAAACGACCGGATTAAGGTTGGTGAGGGGAGTGTTAAAACGACCGGATTAAGGTTGGTGAGGGGAGCGTTGAAACGACCCGATTAAGGTTGGTGAGGGGAGCGTTAAAACGACCGGATTAAGGTTGGTGAGGGGTGCGTTAAAACGACCGGATTAAGGTTGGTGAGGGGTGCGTTAAAACGACAGGATTAAGGTTGGTGAAGGGAGCGTTAAAACGACCGGATTAAGGTTGGTGAGGGGAGCGTTAAAACGACCGGATTAAGGTTGGTGAGGGGAGCGTTAAAACGACCGGATTAAGGTTGGTGAGGGGAGCGTTAAAACGACCGGATTAAGGTTGGTGAGGGGTGAGTTAAAACGACCGGATTAAGGTTGGTGAGGGGTGCGTTAAAACGACCGGATTAAGGTTGGTGAGGGGAGCGTTAAGTGTTGGGAGAGGTGCAGTACTTCTAGTAAGACTAAATCTTAATTGCCCAGACTCTTCTTCAACAAAGATGGCGAAAGCAAACATTCTTTGTTCTGTACTCATACAATAGTAGTATGGTACAAAATACTGAAGTCCTTAAACCAAAAACCTAACCCTAACCTCTCACGGGCAGCACACCTAAACCTAACCTTAACCCATGTCTAAACAATGATTTATGCACCCCGCCCTAGTACAATGCCCTCAATAGTTCTTGTGAGAAGTCAAATCCTCAGTGTTCATTATGAGAGTATCAGAGAGACATGACTCAGTCATACCAAGATGGGACAAACAGGTGCCTGGTCAGTGTATGTGTGCATTAGTTTCCCAATCAACATCAATGACCTCTTTAGCCTTTCTGCGAGAAAACATGTATTGACTTTCACAGTATTCGTGCTATTTTTAGCTTTCAACAGCATCATTGCTCAACCACACCTGAGAAGCAAGGTAATTAGGGAGGAGTTCTGGGGATATGAACAGCGGAGCTTTAGGCTTGACAGCTGACAGCTTTCATTCTATGATTGTGGCACAGTGCCAGCGAACCAGTAGGCTAGGTCAGGTTTTCCCAGGGATGATGGGACTGCAGCTAGGCGCCAGTCAGTATAGGGTGCCAGATATGGGTCAGACTGCCTGCTCCTAAACACCACTTTATTGAGATGGTGGAAAGCTTTGGTGTCTGCACTGACCTGAGAAATGTGCAGAAGAAGCAAGTGTCAATTGTGTGTGCATGTATGTCGCAGTGTTCACACGTCCACTCTTGTTTGCTGGACCGGTGTTACCAGTGTAACCCTAGAAGTGCAGTAGCCTACATTTTCTCTCTTCCTGTGGCTATTTCCTTCACCCTATTTCCAACAGTTGTTGTGGTGTCAATAGTAGCCACCTGCTTCCTGTGTTCCTTCACTGCACTGTCAAATCCTGAGTGTTAATTTAACTATGACGGTGTACAAATGGGCCCTTTCTGGCCCATTTGTACATGCTACAGCTACACCATGGTTACATGAACGCTCAGGACTTCTCTGTGTGTATTGCGCCTCATGCTGAGTGAGAGGCAAGTCTATATTATATAACCCACTATTGCCTCCTCCTTGCATACTGTATTGTACGTTTTGATTATGCAGAACTGTTGGCACATAATACTGACTGCCATTTGCATCATACTTATATACTTGGTTTAGCATTTATTCACCCTTCTGCTGCATGAAGGTATAATCTGGATATCTTAGGTCTTTATGCACTCTGATTCTGTATAATGAATATACCAAAAGGATATATATATTTTTTTGCTACAACATATCTAGACATATACCGCTAACTGTATATTCTGTATAGCATTGGTTGTTAATTTATTCATACATTGTTTGTTTCTTTTTATTTTCTCTGTATATTTCCTATATAATATCCTACCTCAGTAGTACTATCAACCCAGGGAAGGTGCCATTCTAAATCCACTACACCAGTGTATGGGTATAATGATGCTGTCTTTGCACACTATTACTATACTGCATTACTTACCTATAAGTACCTTACCTGTATCATTTAATCTTTAATCTTTTATTCCTTACTTCTATTATATTTTTGTACCATGTTGGACTTTAGTTGTAGAGCAATCTGGCATAGTCTTTCCCTGCTCATATAAATACCCCGTATTGTCCCGAATATAAGACTACTCTGATTATAAGACAACCCCCATTTTTCAAGACTCATTTATGGAAAAAGAACATTGAATGTCAAATATAGTCTATAGTCCCTGATTATAATACGACCCTGTTTTTTAGTATATTTCCATTGAAAAAAAACGTAGTCTTATATACAGGCCAATAGGGTATGTGACAAATAAAGTCTTTCGTTCTTTCAATTTTGAATCCTAGATTCTCTACATTACTCAACATGAGAAGAACCTCAAATGATGGTTTTTCGTTAAGAAGTACCCTTAGAACATTTGCATTGAGCAGAAAGTGCAAGTGAGGATCACATGCTACTGTGGATTATGAATATCATCGTGTCCCCAGTTGGCATGGCAATTATAGTCATCATCTCAGGTCTTGCTAAGTATTGTGAAATTGATTTTCCGTCGACGTAAAGTGCAGAACTGTTTTTTGGGACACATGCTTTGACCTGGACTTTTGGGTTGTGTAATATTCTGCCAATACTTCTGCTGGGCGAAAACAAGTCAGTTATGAGAACTGTTTGGCATTTGAGGAGGTTCAGAAATACCCACAATGCCTAATGTCTTCAACAGGGGGTTAGTTAAGTTTTACAGGCCTTGCACCTGTCATCCGTTTCCCTGTAGTGGAACTGTGTTAAGGCCATATAAACTGATAAGGAAATTAGAAGATTGGGTCAAAGGATCCGGTACGAGAGCTTTTACAGGATGTACCTACAGTTGAAATGTAGTTAACCATCAAATCATTTTAGTGTCCATCCATGGTAACAGTTTGTTCTATTTTATGTGTCTCACTTTTTACCGGATCATATTTCAATAGCAAATAGTCAAGATTCCGACACCTGGCTGAAAAGCTTTTCAAGTGTCTCAGATGTCACATAGCAATCCCCCCCCCCCCCCCCCCCCCCCCCCCCCCCACACACACACACACACACACACACACACACACACACACACACACACACATATAACTCCCCAGCCCCCGCCGATCCCCTACCGTACACCCGAGCCATCAGCCCTTATCACTGGCCACTTACTGACGTCCATGGGGGACTGGTGGGGGGCTGCACTGTTATTTGGAGGACACCCACTGCTATTCTTAAGCACTCCGCCTTCCTCTGTGGTGCTAGTCAAAGGAGAAGGTCTGCCAGGTCTGATCTTGTCCTCTGTGCACCTCTCCTGGTGTAGCAGATACCAGATACCCTGCATTGTAGCATTGTGGAACGTGATGTTCCATGCGAGACTGGATGGAACTGAATGGAATCTATGAGAAGAGTTAGTTGTTAAGAGTCCTGCAGGGAAGAAATCAACTGAAGAAGAAAATCAACTGAAGGACTTCCATATGCTGAGGTGAGAAGGAGGCAAAAGGAGTTGTGTTACATGCCGTTTGTGAGGGAGGAAACTGACTTCGGGCTCCAGGCGTGTTGCCAAAGCAGTCATGAGTTCCAGCTTGGTCAATTCTTTGGCCAAAGTCTATGACCGTAACCCTCTGCGTGGTCAGAAAGTCGTGGTGAAGAAGCCATCGACCATTGCACCGGAAAAGCCTCACACATCCTCTGCAAGCATGGCCAGCGACGCCACCCTACACGGCGTGGAGAGCCATATAGACTCCCTGAGCTGTCAGATGGAGCAGCTGCTCAGCATGCAGAAGACCGTTCTCACCCGGCTGGACGGGCTGTCCCAGGACGTGAGTGGGGTCGGTCGCAACCTGGCCTCCTTGCGGGAGGAGATCCAGGGTGATCAGGGCTCAGAGGTGAAGATGGCATGCAGGGAGCTGCAGGGGGTGGTTCAGGAGACCAGCGAGAAGATGGAGCGACAGGGTCACAGGTTGGACGGGGTGGAGAGGCTGGTGGAGGGCATGCAGCAGGTGATCAGCTTCATCGGGGAGGTGGTGAAAAGCTCCCGGCTGGTGGAGCTGCTGTTCAAAGAGCCTGGCAGCAAAGCTGGCAGAACCGCTAGGAAGGTGAGTTTGTATGTGAAAAGTTAAAATTGTTAAACTCTTCTGAAACCTCAGAAGAGTAACATTTAAAAGGTACATTGCAGAGAAATACAGAGAGTGGATTATTGCTCAATGCTTTATGTTGGTGCCACGGCATAAGTCTGAGGGATCTTTATTCTGAAATTGGTTAGATGCCACACATTATACAGTAAGCATAATCCTAACCATAATGACCTCACACTAAACTCAAGATTTTTGGACTATTGGGGTTTCGGAATAATGGGGCTTATCTCATTTCTGATTCCATATCATTTTATTTGTTTGTTTGTTTATTTGTTTATTTGTTTTTTTTATTAGTTTATTAGTTTATTTGTTTGTTTATTTATTTATCCAACAGCTGTGCCTTAAATCCAGGATGGTGTGGGATCTAGTTGAGCTGTGTCCTCTCTATTGTAATGCTGTCAAAAAAAGTTGCTAATTACATTCCAACTGGACTTGATACACCCTGTGACCTACAGCATTGTCCTTGTCAGATTTGCATTCCATGAAGCCCATGGAAATAAACCTGTCAGTGTCACTGACAAGTGACAAATGATGCTAAAAGGATGGTTCTTCTTAGGACATGAAATGATGCTCAAGTGGCGCATCGTTAAATGTTTATGCGAGGTTGCAAAGGCTCCATATAGAAACTACTGGTTTTATTGTTATTAATGCTTCCATGTGAAGATGTTCTTTTTTTAACCACTTAAATCCGAGATACTATGGGAGTAACCCAGGGGTATATACCAGTCCCCCTCCTTTTTACCCTCTTCGACAAAAATAGCAGATCTACAAGCTCACAACTTGTTGCAACGTATGGCATTGTAATCTTGTAGGTCAGCTATGTTCGCTGAATATTCGCCCCCCAGAATCGGGAATCGGGACAGAGTGTATTCTATATGGAGGGCAGAGAGAATGGTAAAACATGTAAGCCATGACTCTCTCTCTGGGCATCAGATTATCAGGGTTATGTGGTTAGTATTAACTGGTTGAGCCTACCAGGCACCCGTGCAAATACAGTATATTCGATGTCTATTAATGGCCTATGGAAATATAATTATATAAATAGTAGAATACTCCTATAAATACATAATAATGAGGTATTGTGTTCTGCTTCTGTTGTAATCCTCCTGTATGTTATCACAGCAGTTGTGTTTTGGTTTCGGTCCTGTATGGTTTAATAGGGTTAAATGACGTTCTGTTAATAAGGTTCTTTATTGTTCACCCACAGACACATGATCTTATCGTACTCTTTTCAGTAGCGGGTTGAGCGTAGAGGGTATAGAATGTCAAAGGGCTCAGATTGTATATAGGCTATTTGTCCTGTCAGTTGCAGTGGCCTTGTCTGGATAGACAATTGCTCTGTGACATTGCTGCAGGCAGTGATTGATTACGTGGGCTGGAGTGCTTGTCAGTAAAGTGTGTGTGTGTGTGTGTGTGTGTGTGTGTGTGTGTGTGTGTGTGTGTGTGTGTGTGTGTGTGTGTGTGTGTTTCTTTTGTAGTACATTTTTAAAGGAATATTGAAGAGCCACTTCCTGAGTAACTTGCCCAATACTGATGATGGAGTAGGTGACAGTACTAGAGTGATTGATTACGTGTGCTGGAGTAATTCCTGTCACACCATAGCAGCAATTATAGTTAGTACCTCAATGCATACCGGAACTACTATAGAAAAAATAAGGGTGCGTGCATGCTTCTGTGTCTGCGTGTCATGTGTGAGTCTGAGTGTGCATGTCTGTGTCTTAGCACTCATCGGACAGCTATTTTTGAAGTCTGCTGCTGACTCAGCATCTCTTATAGGCCCTATGTGTGTGCCTGGGGACTGGGATAGGGTTATGTAAACAACATCCATATGTCATGTTTATTACTTAAGTGTTACTGATTTTCTTTTAGAATAGTTCTTGATAGTAATGAGCTCTAAATAAAGGCATTCGTGAAATTTGGTTCATTCCATTTTGTGTTTATTCCGAATGGCTCCACAAGTGTGTTTGTTTGATACCATATGCGGTCCAGTGGAGGGAGAGATGATTGTAGAGCTCTCCATTCTTTCTAGTGAAGACAGAATCTGTCCAGCATAACATGAAACTCTCACTTTGAGCTGTGGCGGCAACTGCACCAACTGCAACAAACACCTTGGACTGACTATGTCTATTCGACCATACTTTTCCCACTGGAAATATACGACTCCATAAACAGCCACGGCCCACGGCATGTTCTGCTTTATGTGAACAGTGTTCTAATTTCTAAATTCTAATCTCCGGCACCGTTGGTCCAATCCATGCCAAACTTTGCACACAGACTCCCTGGATGCCAACGACAACCTCTGCCCCAAATATTCCTCAATGGCCTGTTATAGCGCCACCATGAGGCCACAACCTGACCTGCCCTGGTGGAGACCTGTGCCGATGGGCACTTTTTTATACTTTTTGTTTTTTGAGTGGTGCAACCACTCCTACAACCAGCTTGCAATGTCCTCGTACGTGTTTGTGTGTCTGTGTGTCTGTGTGTGTGTCTGTCTCGTACTTGTTTGTGTGTCCGTGTGAGCATGAGTATGTGACTTAAAAATAGCAGTAGGGGGCGCCAGAAACAGTGAGAGGGGTAGTGACTCTAATGAGAGAGAGTGAGAGAGGTAGTGACTCTAATGAGAGAGAGAGATAGAGAGAGGGGGGGGGGGATTGCACCACTCAGTTCACACGTGTGTGATTTTTATACTACATGTCAGGGTCGCGTACCGAATATAACAGATCTTCACGCTCACAGTCCATCGCAGTGGCTACTGTATTTATATAGACATTGTGAGCTTGTCACTATGTGACTCCCGTGCAACCAAGTATAACTCAGATTTTATTTTAACGTATATCTCATGTATCCACATGATACCCAAAACAAACAATACAGCGTTTATACATGTCGTTATATGATATGCTAATTTGTAAAATGATAGACACTGTAGTCATGGCAGAGACTGAAGTTGGAAAAGCTGTGCCCAGTGCCTGTGTCAGCGCTAATCGTGCTGGCGGTGGCACACGCACCGAACGCACATGCACCTTCATTCGCTGGGAGCATGATTGAACCCAATGTTGTCCGATTAATGTTTAAGGGCCCTTTGATTCGGTTCAGAATTGTGTTCTGTGAAGTTTTAGTGTATCCTGCCTTCTGTTAATCTAATTTATCTTCGTTTCCACTTTTTGTTTTCCAAAACCATAGCAGAAAGACAACAAGGGAAAGGATGGGAAGGATAAAGCCAAAGTAAGCCTGAAAGGCCTGAAAATTCAGAAGAAGAAGAAGGCCTCAGATGCAGCAGGTACAGTACAGTATAGTTTCAATGTCCCTTTTACTTTCTTTTTTTTTTGTGTCATCAAAGTTTTTTTAATGATTTTAAATAAAGCATACAAAATCCACATGACTTACACAAAAGAAAAAGACAAGAAAAGAAAAAAAAGAAAAAACACACCTAGCAGTAAAAAAAAAAAAGAAAACCCCTGGACAACACCCCTCCACACTCTGTTGTTGACACTCGTGATTATATCATGTAATGTACAAATACAAAATGTTACAACAATTCTTTGATATACAAATAAAAGTAGTAGTATTCAAAGGATGCCGTTTCAGTCATAAGTTGGGTCCAGTCTGTGATCTCTGGCGTAGCAGAGCTCTTCCAGTTTCTCAGTATCAACCTAGCTGCAGTAATAAGGCCTGCAGTCACCAATGCATGTTGTGCCTTGGTGACCCCCTGTGGCAGCACCGTGCCATCTCCCAAGAGACATAACCTTGGGCATTCTGGTAGTATTAGCCCCATCCAGTCTCCAAGTTTCCCCAGTACCTCTTTCCAGAAAGGCACAACCACAGGACATTCCCAAAAGGCATGTAAAAATGTACCATCTTCTCCTTTACATTTCCAACATCGTTTGTCTTCCACCAAGCCCATCCTAAACAGTTTCACAGGGGTATAGTAGAATCTATGTATAATTTTGTAATGTGTAAATTTGCTTTTAATATCCCTAGTGGCCCACCCAACTTTGGAAATTATATTTGACCATTTCTCTTCACTTATTTCACATCCTAAATCCCTTTGCCATATTAATCTAAGATTTTCAGTCTTTGCACTTTGTAATTCCATTATATTTTTGTAAATTATTGAAGCCCTATGCATTGTCGGTGGCCAGTCAAATTTTCTTTCAACATATTAGGTTCCTCTATACCCCTGTTAAGGTTGAACACACTTCCAACACTACTTCTTAGTTGAAGATATTTCCAAAATTCACCCCTACCCATCACATTAAATTGATTCTCCAACTCCTGATGTGACTTAAAAGTTGTATGTCCCTTTCACTTTCAAGCGAATCACTGTGCGCAAAGATACACCTTTTTATAACTTAGTTCTCAACATTGTGAGCTTGTAGATCTGCTACCGTATTTCACCAATTGTTTGGCCCAGAATATAATAGGGATGCTATGATTCATGATTCACAGGATTCATTACATTGCATTAAAACATTATGACTTGCAGTAATGCTGAAGATAACGTTATTTCCATATAAGAACAGTGAAATACAGCTTGGTAACAGGGTTTGCTGTGTGGTCCTCTCTGTTTTGTCCCACCCAACAGATGCATTGCCCCTGACAGAGCCCGAGCTGCAAGACCAGGTGGAGAAGCTCAACAGGCAGAATGCTGAGCGTTCCCAGGGCGGCACAGAGGCAGAGGGCCTGCAGGGTAGACAGGAGGCTGGGGGAGAAGGCAGAGGGGATCTGGCAGAGTTGATCCTGGATACATCGGCCGTTGCCCGAACAGAGGAAGCGGAAGTGGTGGGGGAGGAGGCAGAGAAGAGCAAGAGAGCGGACGAAGGCCAGGAGGACGTCTTGCCAAAAGAGGTGGGCACGGAACGTGTGCCCAAAGAGGAGGAGGCAGAGGGAGAGGAGAAGAGGAGAACCACGGGACCAGATGAAGAGCAGTCTAAAACACAAGAGGTCGTCGGCACTATCCCAGACATTCCCAGTCAGATCTGTGAGACCACTGCTCTACCACAGGAAAGGTACGTAGTCTTGGGAAGCTATGGTTACTGACATGTGGCCCATAGTAATAATTCGTTTAGTTAGTTTATTAAAATGCTTTGGCCATGTCTTACGACCCCCGCCCCGCCCACACTCCCCACCCCCAATACAAACTGACAAAAATATCCTTAATAATATAGAAAATATATCATGAATGAATACTGAAACCAGATATGAATACTGAAACCATAATCATTAAGGCAAGTGTATGCATGTACTATGTGTACTACAGTATGTAAACTCTTCATTTCCATTCAGTTTAGACCCCCCCAAAATAATTTGTCGACCCCTCGAGGGGTCGCGACCCACGGGTTGAGAACCCCTGGGCTACAGTATAGTACTAAATTAAAAATAGAAGAATTTGTTACTATGCAAGAAATGGAAGGAAGCCAATATCCTTATTCGGGGGCCTTTCGTTAATGAAGGAATTTAATAAAATATAGGCATAAATTGCTCAACAAGAACAAATCAAAACAAGCTTTCAAAATGTAATAAAGAAGTGATGACTAAAAACACAAACTACATTGTGTATTGTACATTTCAGGTAGTTTGGGTACATTACTTATTTATTATTGTGTGTGTGTGTGTGTGTGTGTGTGTGTAATCGTAACAACCATGGCATGTTGTGCAGTTCTGAGGAAGCTGGTGAGATGGGTACTTGCAGCAAGCGCCGTGTCACAGAGGAATATGTGGTGAAGGATGACCATAAGAAAAGTCGCGTGGACGGCGAGAAAGAGGAGGACGTCGAAGTTCCTGAGGCGGAGGGGGTGGAGAGTCAGGCCGTCCAATCAGACGAAGTGAAGACAGAAGAGGTGGAAGAGTCTACACTGAAGGAATACTTTATTGGTAAGTTGTGATGTTTCTGTGGTCCATTTATAGTATAGTATAATATAAATGACTAAAGCCTACTTCATACAGTTCACAATGCAATGTGTTGTGAGCTTGTAGATCAGGATTTTGTGGTGGCCAACATGGCATGCAAAAAGTTTAGACAGCAATAAATTACTAATGGTTGCGTGCTCAAGAGAAATGCAGCTTTGCCATCTTTCAAACTTGAGTATCTTGTAAGCCATTGCCATTGTACTTTCTGTTTGAACAGACAAAAAATTAAGAGACATTGCTAATGACACTGTGGAATCTATTTCAGACTCAGGCCCGCCTCCTTCGGCCCCCTTTGACCATCACATTGTGACCCCCAAACCCCACCAGATAGCCACGTACTACACCATCATCAGAGACGAGATCCTGGGAGGGTGAGTCAAACGGAGCGTTGACAGGTTGCCCTGCATGCCAATTAGGAGAAAGGCCCACGAAAGCCAGGGTCTTTTCCCTTGGTACACCACACCCTCTACTGTATGTCCACTGAATGGCTCTCATAACACCCTGCCATTTATTTTTGTGCTGGGCCCCCCTGCGGTCACTGAGACATACGTACATTCACATGCACATACAGTACAAACATACACAACCAGACACATATGGGATAAAACACAAAACTCATCAATTCCGTCTTATGAAATAAGTGGAAATGTCACACCCTGTGAAGGGGCTACATTCCCCCCCCCCCCCCCTCAAGGGCAGATGATTAGAAATCTCAGGGGGCATTTATGTAATAGCGGCCTCTCTGATGCAACAAGCCGGTGCTAAATCCAGCCCCTCAAACTGGAGATTAGTCTTCAGCACGCAAGCACATTGCTCAGATATCCAACATAATGACATAGTAACAAAACCCCCATTATTATATTACTGAGGGACCTTATTGGTCCCTCAGTGTGTGTGTGTGTGTGTGTGTGTGTGTGTGTGTGTGTGTGTGTGTGTGTGTGTGTGTGTGTGTGTGTGTGTGTGTGTGTGTGTGTGTGTGTGTGTGTGTGTGTGTGTGTGTGTGTGTGTGTGTGTGTGTGTGTGTGTGTGTGTGTGTGTGTGTGTGCGCGTGCGCGCATGCGCGTGTGTGCGCAATTGGGATACATGTTCATACAATGTACTTGCCTGAGTGGCCCTTAATGGTTTATATTGCTCTCTTTGTGTGCAATACTCAATCTTTAGTCTAAATTGGGCCTAACACACTGTTGCCCTGTTCATGTGTTTGATATGCTGCTAATAGGGGACGCTTTGGACAAGTCCACAAGTGCGTGGAGAACTCATCTGGATTGACGTTGGCCGCTAAGATCATCAAAGCCAAGAGCCAAAAAGAGAAGGTACTGATCTGCCAATGCAGATAGGGAGGGACATTTGAAATTGTGAAGTTATAAAATATAGCAAACATATCAGACTACATTTCCCAAAAGGAAACCCTTTAACTCAGTCTGGCCAAACCCTGTTTGTATGAATGTTCTGTAATATATTTCTGCGAGATGTTGTGGTAATTTTAACTTTTACCCCATTTAATTAATATTGCTAAATAGTATGCCATGAAGACAAGAAACCATTTTAAAAATAGACATACTAACCAACTTGTCAGCCTCTTCATGTTCTCATCCATCTCACTATTGGTCAACATGAGAGTGACGTGAGTTGCGATAGAGATTTGGATTTCCCAGCATACCGCTGTGGCCACACTAATCATCTCAGACATTCACATGGTCATAACCAATCAAAGCCTCAGTGCTCATGTTGCTCTCACTGGTCAGCTGTGGCGCGACTGAAATCATTGGCACTTACTATCTGTCCGCCAGTGAGTATGACAACACGACAAATATGTTTCATTATTTTGTCAACATTTATTTCATATTTACCTACCTGACCTGTCAGTCAGCAGGTTAAAGGACCACTTCACCACTTTTCAACCTATCTATCTTCATATAATTGGTCCTCACTAATATGCATGATAAAATAGCACGATGTTTTTCTACTCAGTCAGTTCAGAAACCCATCCACCAGTGACATCATCGATGGGGAATCCAAGCTAATAGAAACTGCAGGCTTTCTATTCCTGAAAAGTTGCAATGCGAAAATGGAAGACATTGTTCTCACGATAATACAAATCGAAATATATTTAGAAAAAAAAAAATATATATATTTTAAAGTGCCTAGTGATGATGTCACTGGTGGACGGGTTTCTGAACTGCCCACAGCCGAGCACAGACCAAGTAGAAACAAATGGTGGTATTTTATCATGAACATTAGTGAGGACCAATAATATGAAAGTCCTTTAACACCTTGAGGGCCCGGGCCTATTTAATACATTAATAAAATGTGCCCATCGTCAGCAAGCACCTCTAGGCTGTAGAGCGATGCGATCAGTTTTCATAGCACTAATTTGACTGAGATTATCAATCTCCGTCTCGGGCACATGACCGTGCACTTGAACTTCACGGTGATTTACGTCATGGTGTCGATGGTGTTAACCACTTAAACCCTATATACTTTGTTAACCCTTAGTTGACCTAGGCCCACCAGGCATCTTTACTTGGTCTTCTCATCTTTTCCGACACCAAATACAATATCATCAGCAAGAATAGCTGATCTGGCCCAGGCCGTAGTGTAACGGTCTGGGCACCGGACTGGTGATCCAGTCGCGGTGTGCCGCGGGTTCGACTCCCGGACCCGACACGGCCTTTACCGCATGTCATCCCCCCATCTCTCTCCCGTTTCCTGTCAGCCTACTTTCTATCCCTTAAAAAAAAATCAATAAAGGCGTAAGCCGCAAAAAAAATATCTAAAAAAAAAAAAAAAAGAATCTGCTGATCTAACGATCAGGTATTTTTGCTGAATGTTCATGGCGGCTAGGGTTACCCTAGGGTTGATATGGTTAAGTGAGCTGTCTCACTGATCATTGTGTGGTGCGTGTCCTCCAGGACGTGGTGAAGAACGAGATCCAGGTGATGAACCAGCTGGACCATGCCAACCTCATTCAGCTCTACGCAGCCTTTGAGTCCCGCACTGACATAATCCTAGTCATGGAATAGTAAGTGTACTGTCTGTATGTGCGTGTGTGTCTGTGTGCGCGTGTGTTTGTATATTGTGTACGCTATACAATGCATTGCAGCTACTTGACTTGTATGGCTGTACCACAGTGTGGACGGAGGAGAGCTGTTCGACCGCATCATTGATGAGAACTACAACCTGACAGAGTTGGACACTGTGCTGTTCATCCGCCAGATCTGCGATGGGCTGCACTACATGCACAAGATGTACATCCTGCACCTCGACCTCAAGGTACACGCGTTACACCTCAGGATTGTCCTGTTTATATACAAGAAAATAGAGGTTCATTTTCGTGTACATCCTTTTACAACAAAATAGTGTTGTAAACTTGTATATGTGACTTTTTATAGGCCAAGGCCATCCATCATCACTCTTGTAGAGTGATGACGTGTATAGACATGTCAGTCTACATTTACCAAAAGGACATGCATGGGTTAATTCAATCTGACCAGCGATCATAAATAATGAAAGGATATCAAAAGCGGCATAGACCACCCCCAGTATCCCTTACAGCAAATCAAATCCTGCTGACAGTAGTTATATACTGTATGGTCCGTTGTTCCTATAGTTATAGTCAGAACTACAATATAGCTCCGGTGATAATGCTTCACTTTGTCTGTGTACTCTTTCAGCCAGAGAACATTCTTTGCATCAGCCGAACGACGTACAAGATCAAAATCATAGATTTTGGCCTTGCCAGAAGGTAAGAACAAAAACAAGTTTTACTCTTATGTATTGTACCTGTGATCAAGATGTAACAATAATGTACAACAATACTGTACCTTGAAGATGAAGATATGAATTATTGAATTATAACTTCTCGTTGCCTATCCTTATGTTTCCTGTTGTTGTTTTCCTTCTCTTTTTGCTGTGATAGATATAAACCCAGGGAGAAGCTAAGGGTCAACTTTGGAACGCCTGAGTTCCTGGCTCCTGAGGTGATCAACTACGACTTTGTTTCATTCCCCACGGACATGTGGAGTCTGGGCGTCATCGCGTACATGCTGTAAGTGCAGGATTCTTAACATTTCCAACACACACACGAAGTGTGGTGGCTATTATACCACATGCGAGCAATGCCCTGACCAGTGAGTCCCCGTTTCGATTCCTGGCTGGCAAGACCATTTGCTGAGTGTCATTCCCCTACTCACTCCACATTTCGTGTCTCTCTCTCCAATGTTACTTTCAATTAAAGTCTTGAAAATGGCACAAACTACTTGAAAATAAATGAATAGGCCTGGGCCGTGGCTCAGCGGTCCAGGCACCTTGGCTGGTAATCCAGTCTGGCAGTGTGCCACGGGTTCGACTCCCGATGGCCCTTACTGCATGTCACCCCCCCATCTCTCTCCCCATTTCTTGTCAGCCTACTGTCTATCCCTCCATAAAAAATAAAGGCGAAAGCCACAAAAAAAAAAACATTTAAAATGTTTAAATAAAATAAATGAATAAAGGGTTTCACTACCTGCAATATTGCTATCTGCTTTATTGTTGAGAACATGTGACCAGGGTTTTGATTTGTAAAAAAACCCACAAAGGCGGGATCAAAAGCAGAGTCTAAGGGCCGATTCATACTCCTATTTTAGAGCAGAATAAAAGTCGGTTCGGCGCTGTAGAGCCTAGTACAATGTGACGTAATTTGAGGTTCGGGGGGGCGGGTACCGTCCTAAAGTCGTCTCTTCGGTGCTACTGAAATTTTTTGACGAGCCGAAATCATTTCGGCACTACAGCGCCAAAACAGCGGTAAAATAGGAGTATGAATCAGCCCTAACCCTACATGTGACTAGCTTGAACCAGGCAATAACATCCCATGCCTCTCTGTGTCTCTCTGCTCAGGCTGAGTGGTTTGTCTCCTTTCCTGGGGGATGACGACAATGAAACCCTGAACAACATTCTGGAGTGCCAGTGGAACTTCGAGGTAGAGGAGTTTTCAGACGTCTCCGACCAGGCCAAGGACTTCATCACGCGTCTCCTGGTGAAGAGCAAGTGTTGGAGGCTGAGCGCTGCAGAGTGCCTCAGACACCCCTGGCTATCGGACGCCAGCCTGCACTACAGGCTACAGCAGAAGGTACAGCAAAGATCCAGGACTCCACTGGTATCTTCTTGCATCTGTCATTCTAAGCCTGAAAAAAAGGTATTTTGCATATTAAATGTATGCAAATTGTTGAAGTTGATGCATGCTCACATATTTCCAACTTAATCGTTATACCAATTCATGCAATCTTCTTCCAGAAGAAAAAGTGCCAATCATGCACACATGTGCTTGCTCCGGAGAGCTAGACAGGTAAGAACAGCCAATTATAGATTATATACATCTAAACAGCAATCTAAGATACATTTATATCATATGGTGTTCGCACCTAATTTTGCTTATTGTCTCTCTCCTCAGAATGACTGTGAGGCCTTTTGCATGCCTTTTGACAATACACGGCCTTTGTGCCCAATACTGGACCAATTCTGCTTATCACCACAGCTCACTAGTTCAGACTCAGAGACAGGATACAGAAACGGAATAGAGTGAAGCTGCCCTCTGGAGTGACGCATCGCTCCCTCCGAGGCCAGAACTGTCTGCTACTGTAGTTAAGCCTGATTTATATGAAGCCTTTTAACTTGGAGTATAAGCCTTACTATATCATTTGCAATATTGAATGCGTAATGCATGATAACGGCATAACGTTTATGAGTATTTCATGCTAAATGGGTACTAACCTTATAATTGTAACTGTCATGGCAAAAAAGTGACAAGGTAAATATTACAGCTATACAATAAACCCACAATCTTGTAGGTTTGTCACTGTTACAGTTATTAACCCAGAAAGCCATACCATAGATTCAACTGTGATGGTGAAAAACAAAGAATTATGTCAGTTATGTTCCTCAAAATAGTTTGTTTACTGTAGCTGCTTTAAAACAAGGATAACAGTATTGTTTTGGTATACAGTGTATAGCTCCCTCTAAAAGTGACCACACTGTAAAATCCTCAGTACATTTGAATCTATAGTTACTTGAATTAACACTGAGGATTTTGCTGTGCAGTTTCACATTATCCCATTTTTTTGTAAATATTTTTGCATGCCTTGCACTTTATGACATATTTCTCAAAACATAAAATACAAATAAACAGCTTTAATACAAATGGATTTAACGCTACTATACAATTAATATTTTGTGAACATGAAGTTTTCCTTGCCTTTTTATAAACAAGTCTTATAAATATAATATATTTTCTTTTCTGGTCTAAGGTACATACATTTTGAACTTGGTTTTCATCAGGGGGAGCTCTAATTTAGTTATTGATTGATTAATTAATGTAGACTATTTGGCATTCTTTAAAAACAAATGTATGTAATACATATCCCCACCCCCTCTGGAAAGAGTAAATGGTTCAAAACACACACACACTCCCTGCTTCTTGCCTATTGCTGAATTCAACCCAAACTGCAGGTGTATTTTATTTATTTGTACATTGCCTTCAGTGTGCACATGTGACATTAGCAGGCATTTGCTTGGGCAGTTTGGAGTAGCTCTCTCACCTTCCATGAAGGCATGAAAAAAAACAACGGAACACTACCTACTGTACGATTGAATGTTTCTCATTGAAGTTAGTTCTTATGTTAATATTTTACTGGTTTAACACCAGATTGTACTTGAAGCGCAAAGCTTTAACTTTTATTTTTTTCAGGAGATTTCACGTATTTTTGCACATACATTGGGTATCATGTGTAAATGTGCAGTTTTATTAGTGAGCTTAGAAGAGTCATCTGTGCAATAATACCACACCAGTCCCAAACAGCAGAATATCCATTAACTAGCCTACTTGTTGCTTGTTACACTTCCTTTTACACTTTGAAAAGCTCTGTGATTTTGGACACCTGTTTATTTTAATGTGTTAGTATAATTTTTTTCTGTTCTTTATTCAAGTTTGCAATTTGTGTAATGATGAAACAACAAGAATTGTATAACACCAGATAATAAAATCTAATTTAGCACGCAAATGCTTTTTTTTCTCCAATGTCTGTTGCAATGCTTTTAAAACCAAGTAGATGTTATACTGTGGCTAAACAGTATACAGGTACTGTACCTTCATAGAAACACACACATGTCCACTAGAGGGCAACTGAGCTGCATGCATGGTGATGGCAAAAACTGATTCCATCTTTATACAATATATACTCCTATATAATACTCTCTGTACTCTGCTGCAGTTCAATGGAATAGACTTCGTAACTGAAATCAATATTGCTTCTGAAAACAAAAAACTATCCTTGCAGCTTAATAGCAATTTATTGACTGGTAGTTTTCTGATCCAAAGGAGTAGTCATTAATAAATAAACCATTGTCATGAGTCATGACAATGGTTTATTTTTTCATAAGACCTTTTATTTGTAACACAGCAAAGCAAAGCAACTCCATGTGGAGGGGAAATAGGATAGGGATGCTCACAGACACATGCAGTAGCTATCCGTGTCAGTCATGGTTAACATAACATACATTTTATAATTTATAAAACTTTAATCTACCCCCTGCATTCCCATAGCAAATAGCAACAATAAACAATCACAAGCAGTAACATTAAACAATATAGCTGCAAGCAGCGATAAGACGGGGTCAAGCCATAAAAGCAATAAAGAAAAAAGCAAATGCCAAACAACTCACACCTCTACCAACTGGCCTTGGGCGTACAGCCGGCGGAACTGCGCGGCCTGGTATTCCTAAAGTAAATTATGCTTAAACGGTTAAAACTAACCTTATTCCTAACCTTAACCTCAGTAAAGCTATGCCAAAACCTAACCCTATTCCTAAACTTAACCCCAGTAAAACTATATGCTTAACCCTAAACGTATTTCTAACTTATTCTCTTATTCTCAGTAAAACTAAATAAAGAATACAAGAATCGCCGCACCAAGCGGGGGTGAGATCGAATCGGGGCGACCGTACCTGTTACCAAAAAAGCTATACGCAATATGCACATTAAGCCAACACTGCGCTTTAAATAGGTGGTTGGAGACTGGAGATGGCGTCACTTTTTTGTTACGCTGATTGGCTGAAGGCCAACGCTAGCCTATACTCCTACAGCCAACCAAGCATTAGCAGGGTCCAGACTCCACACAAATTAATGGAAATGCGATTTCAAAGGGGAGTGGTTAGTGTGGATTATATCAATCCTATATAACAAAAAATACATCGCATGAATGCATCTGGGACATATCCTCAGTGATGTATCCTGAGGTCAACAGAGTTTCGGGTCTTCCAACATCATACCCCTCACTCAGGCGACCCAGCCAGGGTGATCAAGTCCAGACTTACGTCCCAGTAGCTACCCTCAATCAGTCCCACCTAGTGCAAAACCAGGGTCACACAACCAGTTGGAACTACTCCAGAACTACTCTGCCAGGGCTGGGAGGTACACTTCTGGCGCATGGAAGGACTAGGCTCTGTGGGTTGTCTCCTGTCCAGGCCCCTCCTACATCTCACCAGGTCCACTCCTGCTCTCACCAGGCCCAGGACCTGTGCGTTGCACCAGAGTCCCAGCACCAGACACTTCATTCAGGAGTGGTGGGCAATGGTTCCGCAGGGAAATGGTGCTGCGGCTCCGCTTGCTGCTTGCATGGCCCTCCTAAAGGCCTCACGAGGGCTGTTGAGTTTTCTCCTAATGGAGGACACAGGCTGGGGCGCTAACCCATACTGCTCACCCGGGTGCCGTCTACATTCCGGCTGTCACCCGTCTCTCCGGTGGTCACCAGACTATACCTGGTTGTGTCACATACGGTAGTCTATTCCGCAGGGAAATGGTATACTGTATACAATCATATAATTGGGAGATCATTGGGAGATAGGTCAGAGGTCCTTTGACGAATGACTGTGAGCTGCAGCTGCGGTTTCCCATGAGACTCTACCATATTGCCAAATTTTGTGGAAAGCGACAGCACAGAACTGTAATTACGTCACCATTGACGGCCAGTTATAACCCAACTTTAGTATTTAATTCCAATGTTTTACAGAGAGGCTGAGATTTGAAAGTTCGTAGCGTTCGACAGTAGTTGCGCGCTCTGCTTGCGCACTAGTAAGCCATTTATGTGTGCAAAGCGCAAGTACTGTAGGCACTCGACAGAATGCAGTTCTAGTTATTATTATATTTTGGGCTCAAGTAGCGAGCCTCCTAATGTTATCGTACATACAATATGTCATCATAGTCACTATGATGACATTTTGATGTCATCAGAGTACTTCATATAGGATTTATCTATTATGTTTTGAAGATTTGCTGATCCAACCATCTTCCCACTCGACAACTATTTTCATTTTCTAACAATTTTCATCCATATAGTGCCTGGAAAAGTTTATAGAGTTATTTAATTTTCACCTCCCGGGTGGACCTTACTTTGAAAAGCACTAATTATACCCTGAGAACTACAGTACAGCAGGCTACACACAATACTGTTTTACAATGTAATGTCATGTAAAATGATTGCATAAATATGGAGAGTTTGCTGCATGGGTTTGCTGTAATGCAAACATACTGTAAGAGTTCACCCAAGACCTTTTACTCTGAGAGTATTCAAATGTGGAGGATTTTTCTGTGTAGCAGAATATTTGTCTTAAATCTGTGCATTCATTAATTAGTTTTAATGGTGCAAATTATCCAAATGTCAAATCATTCTCACAGTCAGAGAGATTGCTATAGTGTCAGCAGCAGCAAGTGAGAAGGCTATATGAGAATGGTAAGAGTAAACTTATAGCCTTATTTAAGAAACCGTCACTAATTGATCTTAATGAATGTAGGCCTACGTGATGTGTTTGTTACTGTCCAGGGAGCTTCTGAGTGGAGTGTCTGTAAAATGCACAGAGAGAGCATGCTTCCATTCACCACTAATGAGATAAGTAGCGTGGTAATTGGAATGCAAAGCTTCTCACCAGTTATCAGGAAAGGCTACATGGTTGGTAAATAATAATTATGTTTGTCTTTAGTCAGACTTTATTAAGCATCCTAGGAGGGTGGCTGTTGAGGTTATTGGTTAACTGGGTGGGCATGAGTTTAAATGCCATGTCTCTCTAACACTGACTGTAAGATCCTGAGAGTTAATTTAACTCGGGTGTACAAATGGGTATAAGGGCCCATTTTGTAATTTGTACACTCAGTTTTGAATAACAGAAGCACAATTCATGTGTTATTTCAGACTACACTGTGGCTAAGACAAGAGGAGGAGTTATGACAGAGTGGCACTGCATGTGGCAATGATGTATAAATTATTATGATTCTATATCCAAATGTAATGAAATATGCATTTTACCCATGAACTCCAAAGGTAAAAACGTTTTTAAGTAATGGGTTTGTATTTTTCAGTATATCTTGCACAAAGGCAGAAATAAGATCTCTGCCTCTAATGTGAATTTCTCTGAAGGTTATAACAAGATAGTTTGCATCAACCCCCAAGATGTTCACATGAGATGGCAGGGTTGTTTTGACTCTCACTGACAACCTTGGCATGGCAAACTTCCTCCCAAAGCGGCCGTTTGGATTGGATTGACCCAAAGTCCCAAAACAATGTACGTTCATCAGATATTATGCTAGACATAATGCCAGATGTTCAGCATTTTAGGAGGAGACATTTCATAAAAAAAACGAAATTCTGTGTTCCTTCTCTGGGCAAAGTACACTGCTCATGGCTTATTGCAACACGTGGGCAAATTATTCCATTGACATATAGATTGAGTGGGACATCTCGATTAGGGTGCAAATGGGCTACGGACATGTATGACATTCTTTCGAGAGCTGGTTATGAAGACCATTATTATATTAAAGTAGAGCAAGTAGAAATTAAGGTAATAAAATAAATTATTTTTCAAAATGTAACGGACAGATGGGCACTGGATATGTAAACCAAAGCTCCGGACATACTGTGAGATAAAGTATGTCTATGTTCCAGAAAATTATGTACGGTATAATATATATATATATATATAATATATAATATACTGTCAAAAAAGAAACAATCTTTATGTGCCCACTGCCCAACTCAGGGCTGGCATACTTGAGATTGGTAGATATGTATAGGCGCACAGTTCAGGAGGATAGATTATGTTAGATTACTAGGAGGGCCATTTAAACGTAAAATGGCATTGTTTTATTTGTTTTCATTTTGTTCTAATATACTGTGCGTATATCTGACATGCTGTGTATGAAGGCAAGATGCAATATGAACAGGAAGGATTGTCAAAAAAAAAATTATTCTGTTAAATGTGTCATATAATCCCATAATGGGATAGTGGCATGGCACGAAAAAAATAATAATCATTCATTCATTCATTCATATAGCAAATAACTTGATTGTGGTCATGGTGACATATACTAGCATTATTCATAAATAGAAATTAGACCTATCAGGTAGCCTCTGTCAAAGTTTGTCCATTTCAGTCATGTGACTAAATCTCATCCACCTGAAACCTGTTTTAATAGAGAACGTGAGCCTTAAAAATACACACTTCACTACGGCAACAACTCAAGCAGACAGTGAATGCTTCACAGTTGAATGTTGATGTGAATACATGGCTGGTTGTTAATGAGCCTTGACTTGACAGACACTGACCCTGAAAGTACAATTGAAGGGAGCGTCTCGGTGGTTTGGCTCCAGTCGGTGCATTGGACTCTCTTAGACCTTTGGGAAAGGGACGTATACAGTGTCAAGGTGTCAGATATCCCTGTGCTTGAAGTATAAGACACCGGTTGCCATGGGAAATGCTGAAAGACAGGCCTGAGCTTTGGGACCTGGCATACAACTGCTTGATGTCAAAAGTCTGGGAAAGGGACTAGTGGGACTTGCAGGGTTCCCAACTCTGTCAGAACAGTGATGTGTTACATCAGCCGCTGTACTGTACTGCAGTACTGTACAGCTGTTTAATACTAGTCAATCTACAAGTCAATCTATCTAGTCAATCCACTATCAAAGTGGATAGGAATGGCTTGGGACATGGCTTCACTGGGATCCAGACAGAGGTAGGCCTATAGGTGACATGAAGAACCTTGTTAAGTAACCTTTCTGTCTTTCTCCATCATTCTCACCTGTACATTTTACCCCCAGTGGTGGAATCAACCTCTGTCAGATACAATAATGAGAGAGAGAGAGAGAGAGAGAGAGAGAGAGAGAGAGAGAGAGAGAGAGAGAGAGAGAGAGAGAGAGAGAGAGTGTGCAAGGGGTGTTGGTGATTAGCCTGGCTTGGCCAGCCTCATAGCGGAGATTCACTGAAGATTCTGCGGGGAGGAAACATCAGTGAACCCTCGCTATGAGTCTGGCCGCGCCAGGCTAGTTGGTGGTGGCATCACAGATGCTACTTTTCAGTGTTATATTTTTAATTCATTACATTTAAAAAAAAGTGTAATCCCCTTGTAACATGAAAACGTATAACTGAGAGAAATATATGCTCACTCAAGTTCAAGTGTGGCCTCATGAGGCAAAGCACAGTGTTTAGTGTGTGTGTGTGTGTGTGTGTGTGTGTGTGTGTGTGTGTGTGTGTGTGTGTGTGTGTGTGTGTGTGTGTGTGTGTGTGTGTGTGTGTGTGTGTGTGTGTGTGTGTGTGTGTGTGTGTGCGTGCGTGCGTGCGTGCGTGCGTGCGTGCGTGCGTGCGTGCGTGCGTGCGTGCGTGCGTGCGTGTGTGCGTGCGTGTTTCAGGAATAGGATCTCAATGGGACTACAATACAGTCCTGGCTTCCCTTCAGATTTTAGCCTTGTCAGCCTTGGAAAGATCCCTCAGTGCAACTGGGGTGGGTGGGGGTGGGGGTGGGGGGGACTTGGGGGGCATGGCATGCGATGGTGTGGGAGAGGTCAGGACACATGAGTTGAGTACATACATGCTTTATATGAGATCTAGCTTACGGTTTTGTATTTGTTTTACTGTGCGCTGCCTGAGCCAAGCCAGTGAAAGTGATCTGATACAGTGGTTCTCTGCTGTGCAGGGGGTGGGGGGCTGGGGGGGCCTGTGAAAGGCTGACTGGCTCTCAGTGTAACAGCATCGGCCTCCAGCGCTGCTCATGCAACAGTGAGAAACTCAATTTGAGACCGGAGAAACACAGAGGAATATGTGTGATTTTGCCCACAAACACACAAGCTCATCTAGATGTGTGCTCATTTAGATGTGCACGTATGTACAGACAGTACACTCGCACACAGGGGCGTCGCAAGGGGTGGAAAGTGGGACTGAGTTACTAGGGGCCAAGGTGGAAAGCGGGGTCCTTGAGCGCTCCCCTCCTATCAAAGAACATTGATAGGGGCCCCACAGTGAATCCTTGTTTCAGAGCCCATGCACGCACGCACGTAGACGCACACGCATACCCACACACACACCGGCTACACACCCATGTTCATATACTGTACACCTCACATGCACACACACTGTCATCGGGGATCTGCACAGAATGAGAAGCAGCTGGTTGTGCTAAGCGTTAAGACAACAAACAGAGCTGAGAATTCTCTGAGGACTGAGAGAGAGAGAGAGAGAGAGAGAGAGAGAGAGAGAGAGAGAGAGAGAGAGAGAGAGAATGTAATGGCCAGAGATATAGGCTATATATCTCTCTCTGGGTCATTGTTACTGTATTGCTTCATTTTAATTGGCCAATAACCATACCAGCAACACAAAAAAAGACTGATTCAATCAACAAAATAGCCCAATTACGGCTAAGAATAGCCAAGAAATCAATCAAATTATTCTAGCAGTCATAGTCTAGCGACCACGCTCTGTAAAACCCTGAAGTATCAGTTTACAAATGGATGAATGTACTACTGAGAATTTGACTGTGTGCGGTCCATTTCTTACACCGTCACTGTCAGGGTTAAATTGACATTAGGGATTTCACAGTGTAGTAAAAACCTGTTGAAATGGACTTTGGAGTTGGAGAGTAAAAGCAATATTTCTGGCAGCGGGGGCAGGCGAGGTGGGAGTGCCCACAGCAGGATACAGGAGCAGGGTGTGGGGATGCATGTATCTCTGGTAACATGGTTCTAGCTGTGCAGGGTGGGGTGTGGTGATGTTGCATCAGAGAGGGGCCAGAAACACTACAGATCACGTATAGGCTATAGTACAATGTATCACACGTGTATTATCCTTGGAAACTGTACACGTGCATCAACTTCAGTCATCAACACCCATTATGAGAGGTTACAATGTATGGAACTATTGGGTGTGACTGTCCAATGGCAAGCGTTACTTCCACATTCTTTGTTCTTGTTGTTATCTCTGAGCACACCTCTGTCTCTGAGTCACACATTCCAAATTAACTGTAAGCTGTTTGGGCTATAAATGATTGAATATTGAATATTATAGTTACTTATTTACATGATCAGTCCTTGATGAAGTTGATGTAAAATGATGATGACCTGATGGCGTGAACAGAGATGATGCAACTCTCATTCTCAATGGCTCTGGGCTGGACAAGAATTACATTATTACTAAATGTTATGTAACCAAATGTGTTAGCGTGATGTACATGTATGCGTAACAGACGCCCATTACGACACCTGTGTAACTGGGAGTGCAGTCAGGAAGTAGAGGGCAACAGGAAGTTCCGGTAGGCTGGACAGCATGTAGACGGCACAGGATTTATTTCCTAGTGATAGAACTGGAGAAAGAGGTTACTTACTGGAAGACACATGTCTTAATATCTTTCTCTCACACTCCCTTTCTCTTAATAATTTGTTCTGTATAACTCTGTATGTGTCCACTGCGCGCACACACGCACACGCACACACACACACACACACACACACACACACACACACACACACACACACACACACACACACACACACACACACACACACACACACACACACACACACACACAGACATGTTTGCGCATGCACTCGCACAGCATGAGACACAGTGAGAATCATATACCCCTGAAACACACAGCGAGACACCTGCAGTTAAAGAGCAAGAGAAGAAAGAAAGAGGAAACTAAGAGAAGCCTAGAGCGAGCTGCGTAACAGAACCCTTGTGCTGTTCTCTTTTGATCAGGCGGGGTGGATGACCGCACCGCTGTGGTTCTCAGGACCCCAGGCACTTGTTTTCTGTCTTATTTGGAAGGCCAATAAGGCCAGTGTTTACTTTAGACTGTAATAGTATCACACCTGTCATCACGCTGTGCACTCTGGGAAGTCGAGCGGTGAGTGAGCACTTTCATAATGCTACCGACACAACTCACACTGCTGGAGCAGATGTTTTCACACACGGTCAAATGTACTAGAACAATACGGCATTAGGAGCTGCTCAGAGTACTTGATTGCTCCTGTTGGAGATTCAGTGGGCGCCGGTTCTGTGAACCGAAAATCTGACTCTGGGATACAGCATTGAGTTCCTTAAACAATATTCACATACACATACACAATAAATACTAATAGATAATACTTATGATAACCTTCACTGTCTGACTGTAAATTGTTGCGCACCGGTAACGCACACCGAAAATAGCTGATATACAAGCTTTCTATGTGTCGCACCGAGATACATTGCGAGCTTGTAAATTGTATGGTATGGTATGGTGCAAGCACGATGTAAAGCCCAAACTGCACCAGTCGCTAACTCCTTGCAACTATATTCGCATCAACAAAACAGTTTTAAGTGATTTTTTGCAGTAGGCCTACATCATTAGACCCCTTGGTGTGGTTGTTATATGCAATGATGTCTTCCCTTTGTATTTAGGGTTTCTTCCTGGAGGCTAAAACCTTAACAGTCAAACGTGCCAATGAAAAAAACTGTGATATAGTTTAATACTAGTCAATCTCACAATATCATCCCCTCCTCTAACCCCTCCCCCTTTATCATACAACAGCTGTGGGTGGGTGCGGCTTCAGTTCAGGTAGATCACCACCCATCACCACCCACCAGGCAAACCAGGCATACTTAATGAACTGGTGGGCATGTCCACATAAAAACGTCATTTTAATAAATACTGTCCACTTTAAAATTTATAACTTTATAATAATAATACCTGATGATCATGTTTTAGGGTGGAAACAAATCAGGGCACTCCATCTTTAAGGTCAACCACACCAATGCAACTCCATGCAACTGCCCTTGATGATAATGGTTGCAAGGTATAATTGAATGTTGCAAGGAGTTGCATGCGAATCATTGATGCGGTTTGGGCTTTAGGAAAGACATTTGGCAACAACATGTGATTTATCCCATTGCAGCTCATCAGAATATAATGTATGTTCATGAAAGTCACTCAATACATCTGCCCTTGAAAGGCAGGGTGTAATCGTGACTATTTGCTCATAATAGACCCCTAATTTATGCCGTCTGACCAACATTTACACAAGAACTTTCCTGGAAGACGATGGGAAGGCACTGGGTGCCGAGAAGAGCTTTGTCATCCACATTTGAACAAGACATGCCTGTTCATTGTAGGTTTTATGGCTCATGTTCGGAACCACATGGTGACGTGACCAGTGAAAGCAAGAGCACGCACGCACGCACGCACGCACGGACACACTCACACACACACACACACACACACACACACACACACACACACACACACACACACACACACACACACACACACACACACACACACACACACACCCTGCCCAGTCCAAGGTGTGGCCTAACCGGTTTTAGGTGGCAAACAGCCATGCAGAGTTCACAATGTCCAATACCACCGCTCGTGTGTGTGTGTGTGTGTGTGTGTGTGTGTGTGTGTGTGTGTGTGTGTGTGTGTGTGTGTGTGTGTGTGTGTGTGTGTGTGCATGTGTGCATGTGTTCATGTGCGTGGAATTGTGAGTGTGTGTTTGTGTGTGCATGCGCAATTGTGAACAACATAAATTACATGAAATATGTGGACCTGTATGGTTGGGTTGCATAGTCATAACTGATACCTTTTGGAAATAGTCTGTGATGTTTGTGAACATCTGCTCCATACAGAAATACACTCAGTGGCAGCGCAAAGAGCCATAAAATATCCTTTCAACATAAATTAGTAGTTATTGTGACATTTAGGACTTCTGTTAGTTCTGTCCACTTTTGCTACATTGGATACACAATGTGTCAGAGTTCTTTTTTTTTGGCTGCTTCTTTGTCGATCTTTTTATATTCCAATTCCAACCCGAACCCATCATCAAACACTTGAATGATGAGTGGAGTGAATGGTGAGGTTTCCAAATGTAGTTTTTGGTTGAATTTGGTTGTATTGTATATTTTGTGGTTATACTGAATTATGTAGGCCTATCTAGGCCTACTTTTTTGCATTATGTATTCCTTTTTGAGTGGTGCCTCCACTCCATTACGCAGCTATGTGTCCTGTGTACGTGTCAGCTGCAACACTTAAAGTGGCCTGTAGAGTACAGCACAGACGAAAGTGGCACAGAGTACACATAGAGCACTGGACGAGTTCCTGGGGGTCTGGATGTTCCGGGGACCCCTGGGGGACCCCCACACGGTAACTCTGTCATTCCTCGACCGTTTCGGACACAGGCGGCTCACCGGAACTGGGCACGTTTAAATACTTTAAATGCTTAGTATGAGCTGTATAAAGTACAGCAGCCATATGTGTTCATAAAACAGAAAGATTGGGTATTGGGTAAGACTGATGTTATGTATCTTTCCGGACCTTTCACTGCTTCGTCTCAGACCCCGTGGTGGATATTTTGCCATTCCGTTTTTTGTTTTGTTTTGTTTTTTGGGAATGTTGCCATTACTGTTGGAGCAGCCATATACTAAACAGGTTCATCTATATGTTCTGGGCATCTTTGTAATGTTAGTGTTAGTAAAAAGCAGGTAAAAGAGTAACGTTTGACTTAAGGCAGACTAACATCAGTCACTCTACCGTTCACTGTAGTAAGAGGTGCACCTGGTGGTGAGGGTTTAAACCCTGCAGCTATGTCGAGTCCGCCTACAGGAAATACGTAAGCTGCGACCATGATGAGAACCGTTTCTGAATTAGTCTATAGATTGTGGCTCAGCATCGTCAAACTGGTTATAGCCTACTATGTCAGTCAAGTGAAGTCACCCAGTTTTATCAGAATTCATAACACATTTCACTTTAATTTCCTAATGCAACAAAGCAAGGGCCAGAAAGAATGTCATGAAACAGATTTGGAATTGATGAAAAAGATAAAAGAAAAGTGTGGCATTGGGAAAAGTCCCCATGGCATGGTTTCTACTGTTTGACTAGCTCTGATTCAATGCGTTTAGAGCTATGAACCAGAGCTACTGTTTGACATGCTGCGTGAGGCGCTGTGGTCGCCTCCAGCGACACGGCGGCCGCTCTTTAGTGGAGATTCCTCTGCGTCTCAATACTTGCCGTCCTCCGATTGGCCCATATAGTTATAAAGGATGGGATTGGCCGACACGCGCATCCACTTCCTCGTGCGTCACATGTTTGGTGCGGTTTACGGATGCTGATAAGTAGACAATCATTGCTGAAGCGAACCCGGTGTGTGACAGCGATTGACAGGAGGAACAACAAGAAGCCTATTTTGTCTGTACGGTAAAAACAGCGGGTCGTATTTACCATACCATTTCAGCCATGGCCCAGTGCTCGGAAGCATCCTCCAGCTCCTCGTCGAACGGACAGCTGGGGAACAAGAGGAAGGTGGCAGTCATAACTGGCATCACTGGACAGGTACCTAATGATCCACACTGGAAACAGCAGCATCCATCCACTGGTCCACACATTCCTACTTCCTCGTACGACGCCGTCGCGCGCCGAAAACAGCTGATCTGACTGATTGAAAGACGTATTAAGTTAACAGTCTGCAGAATACGTACATTTCAAGCCCAACTCAATACAAGAACTTAACTGTCTGTGGACGACACCATAAAACATGAAGTATTGTTTACAATACGGTCCACCATTTTCAATTCATCTGCAAGCTCACAACGCGACGCGGCGTTACGCCTGCCGTTTTTAGCTGGTGACCGACACAGTCAGCCACACGACAAAACTAGGCTTAAAGTTATTATGAATGAAATGGGGTGTTTAAACTTATTTAGTTGTCATTCTTTATTGGGAATGGACACGTCTTCCTCAATTAAATTACTTTCGATTTTGGTAAATCAGCAGTTTTCCCGGTGGGCCCATGGTTGTTGTTTGTGAGATGGTTAAATAGTTACACATCCCATGCTGTTAATAATTTGTCCTGGAGTAATTCATATTCTAAAGTAGGCTACACAAACTGTGTGTGTACTATCTCCTACTGTCCATAAAACCCTTGAATGGCTTGATATTCCATGCATTGATGTAGCCGTAAGCAACCAGATGCTATTTTTTAATATTTGGCATCTATAGTTGCAATTTACTTTATGCACACCGCTGCCATGATGACAGCAAGGTGCCATGTAGGTGCAAGTGTTTGTTTAATAAAATCCACTGTAGACCTGTTATGAGCTCCTTTCTGTCAATAAATTCCTTGCAGGTGATTTTTTTCTTAGTGCTGGAGTTTGGAATGCATGACCATATGGAGGTGTGGGGTGACTAACTGATGGATGGGAGATGCAGGTTTTCATAGTAAATGCGACCTACGTTCCCATTAACCAGTAAGACGCCCTGAGCATTCGCCTGGGTGACAGCAGACTGCTGGGCTGGCGCTTTGGCATGGGGGGGTCAGATCAAATATGGAATGAATTCTGTACTGGCCATATATGGAGCGTGGCTTGAGTGTACAGGCATTGATGAGGTCAGATCAACATATTCCCTATTTTCAGGTCTTGCTCAAAATGCAATCAATCGTCTCCAACTTGCCCAAAATACTGCAGCGAGGGTTCTTACGAGAACCAGAAAATATGACCATAATTACCCTGGTTCTGGCCTCACTCCACTGGCTACCCGGCCTGGCTTTTAGAACAGATTTTAAAGTATTATTTTTAAAGATATCTTTGGGGTGGGAAAGGGGGAGAGAGATGGGGCCGACGGGCTGGATTACCGGCCTAGGTGCCTGGACCACTCAGTCGCGGCCCAGGTGGCCAGGCCAGGCCTATTTTAAAGTATTTGTTTTTAAAGCACGGAACGGCCTTGCACGTTGCACCTGCCTACCCTATATGTTTCCGATCTCGTGCGCCCCTACGTGCCTACTACGTGCCTATACCGGCAACCTTAGATCAGCAGACCAGCTGCTTCTCAAGGTTATACCACCATGGCAAGGGGATAGAGCATTTGCAAGTAAGGGCTCCACATTTGTGGAATGAACTTCCATTGAGTACCTACCTATGAAAAGCACTATAAGTCTCAGATATTATTATTGGAAGTTGGACTTATTTGATTTTGTTTTAAATTTAATAATTTGTCCTACATCTTTTCAGTTTCTTTTTTTTTCTCCATGCGTCTTTCCTTTTGTTTTCCCACATTGTGTTCTGTTGTGATTTGTGTTGTGAAGCATAAAGTACATAAAGTGTAAACTTGCTTTTGAAAGGTGCTATAAATATTATTTATTATGTAAGGGCACACAAATTACAGATGCTTTTTGATGCAAGTGTGCAACAACTTGCTCGACAAGGAGATGCTGCAGATATGATTCAAAGCCATTTTTTGGGCTTGAACCAGTTGTATATCAAAGAAAGATCTTGGTATGTAACCATGCTGGTGTAACTGCATTACCACTAGCTGATTATGTAATGTAAATGTAAGGGATAATATCTGGCTAAGTTCTGCCAGATATTATCGTGGCTATTATGGTGCCAGATATTATGGTGGACTTTAAGCTTATTACATGGCTACCTAACATAAATTAATAAATTGAGAGAGTGAGTGAGAGTGTGTGTCAACTTTTCTGATGCGGCTCACGAGGCTATTATGGATTTCTTTGCACAATGCACGTACATTATGTAAGAGGCAAGAGCTGATCTACGGGCTGACAACGTGTCCCATCTGTGGTCTTGTACATCGCATAATGTTATCTGCATGACAACATCATGCGACGGAAGATAATCCAGGCTTGAACCCATAGAGACAGAGTTATTGAACTTGTGGCATGCAGCCTCCTCCATCTATGGCCGCATAATCACTAATCAGTCATCATGGGCAATGCTGTATCGTCATCCTTTTCCTTGTTCCCTGTCCCTGCTGTACTGTGTGCACCCGTCCCTGCTCTGTTTGGTTGGCAGGGCTTGTTTCCAGACCGCGCATGCATGCGCTCTCACTCTCTTGCTCTCAAACTTTTAGGAACTGCAATGTCCGTGACGTTCACCTATGTATGTGACGTTCACCCCTCTATGTATGTGTGAGCACCAGTGGTATGAGTACCAGTAGGGGCGCTGTTGGCTGCTGAGCCAGAAACGGAGAGAGAGAGTGCTGCACCACTAAGTTCACACAGGTGTGATTTTTTTAAAGTCATCAAGACTCTTCTTTAATGAAAAACACATCCATCTATTCTATTATGCAATATGCATTGTAGAGCCCGACCGATCCGTCGGTCGCACCAATGTATCGGTCATTTTGGGCGCCGATGCCCGCCATTTTGTGACATCGGACATCGGTGTTTATTTAATCCGATGTCCCGATGTTTATAGTCAGTGACATGTTCTCTGTTTGACATGCACATGAACGTTGAAATGCATTTACACAAACTATCCAGCCGAGGGAGATAGGCTATAACAACAGACTGTGGACTCAAGCCGCAACATGCGCTTCTTCGTTGACTCAATTCCTCTTCCTTGAGTCTGCACCGGTAAAGCCAAAAGCTGTGTATATTTATAATCCACAAATGTTTTTCTCATCAACCTCTCGATTATACTGACTGATGTTAAAGTTATCTATGACTAATGCCTTCCCAAGTTCCCAAAGAGAGTTCTAGACTATATAATAAGCCGAGAAAACCGAGGTGAACATTTGTCGCATGGGACGGAGGAAAGGGCCCCCGACCTCCTGGGCTCCGAGGGACTTCCAGGGGCAGAAAACATAAAACATTATAAGCCCAATGAATTAATGATGCGCTACGGCGCGAGGCTCCTTTTTTCTTTGTGTGCACACTACAATCTTAATCGTCTAGGCAGGATACTTGTACAACGCCAAATAAATAGATATTAACAATTAAGTTTTGTATGAGACGTTAATTTAATTCCCCACGCTGTGTGTGCTGAGCAGTGCCACACCAACTTCTACAAACTTCAGCAGTTCGTTTAGCCAACTAAAACCCGCCATTTTGTTCAACGACAAATACAAAACGCAGCATAACCCTCAAATTACGAGAGATACCTGAAAGCAAATTCAAAGTTTGGCATGAAAGCAGCAGTCATTACTAGTGGCCTCGTTCCTCCGACGGACGAGAAGAAAATGTAATGATCCCATTATTTGTGTAGCAAAACAATAATTTTCTGTTCATTTGACGACGGTAGCTTAATCCAATCCAAATGGTATTCTTTCCCCCCAGTCAACAGCCATAAGAATACACAATCATGACAGTTTGACGTGCCAAACTTGGGGAGACACTGGGGAGGCACTGGGGAGACACTGGGGAGGAAATCAGTGGCACACTGGGGAGGCACTGGGGGGGCACTGTGGGGGAGGCTCTGGGCAGGCACTGGGGAGACACTGGGGAGGCACTCGGGGGCACACTGGGGAGGCACTGGGCAGACACTGGGGGAGGCACTGGGGAGGTACTGGACATTTCATATCACACACACCATGATTCACTAGCCCCCTGTATTTGTATTTATTATGTATTTTTTATTATTTTTATGAATGACTAAACATCGGTCCAAAACATCGGCATCGTATCGGCATTGGTGATGTAGGTCTCTCCAAAATCGGTATCGGCATCGGACCCAAAAATATGGCATTGGTCGGGCTCTAATGCATTGCATAGGAAGTATATTGTCTACACAGAAGCCTTTCTTTCAGCTGGATGTACATTTTGACTGGTAGTCAAAATTGTAAAATGTTGTATAGTAATAATTATGAATATCTAATGCCTGATGGCGAGCCTACAACTATCTTGATTATTCCTCCACAATCTTCCTCCACAATCTTTTCTACAACACCTGCACTGAGTATTGGTGGGAAGTGGGAACGGTAGTGTTTATCTATCATATGCATAGCAACTAATGGCAAGATATTTGAATGATGTAAATTCCAAAAGATAAATTTGCTTAAAGTGAAGTACTGAGAGACGGGTGACTCTGCCAACTCTCTTGTTTCCCCCTGGGAACACTAAAGAGAATTGTTTATGTTTATAGGCCAGTGGTTCTCAAACGTTGTGGACACACGGAACCTCTACATAATGTTTTCATCCATGGCATCTGTGAATCTGTGGCATCATTCCTAATGCCATTAACCCATTCTGACCGGGCACCCATTTTGGTGTCAGCATCATGTTATGCTTTAGCTATAACATGAGTGGCGCGCTACGAGCTTGTAGGTCTGCTATTTTTGAAAAAATCGAAGAACGACTGACATTTTTAGAATCTGATCTCAGGTCAGAATGGGTTAATCAGACCAGTGTGTGTCCAGTGGAAACCTCGTATGAATCTGATCTCAGGTCAGAATGGGTTAAGGCACTAAATGATACCATGTCTCACTAGATTCATTTTTTAATGTATTTCCCACTGTTGTCCTGCATTATTGCCATGAAAATAATTGTCTAAGTGTTTGTTTTTTACTGTTGAGACCGAAGACAAATTTCCACACGTGGATAATAAGTTAAACTAACATTACATTACTTGTTTTCACTCTAGCTGCTATAGGGTCCATCACCTAGCATTTGTTTTACTACTTTTTTACTACTTTTAATACTACTTTTACTACATTTTCAATAACATGCCAATATGATAGGCCATTTAACTCTTTGTATGATTATTCATTTATTATAATAGAGCACCGAAGTCTGACATCAATATCGGTAGAGGGCGCAAGTCCACAGGTTCATGTATTTTTTATTTGCATTGTAATCCCCATAGGGGAATTTTAGATCGTCTCATATAAAAACAGTTTGAAAAATAAACAAATCATCCAGGCCGTTTCACTCAATCAACTGATCGAGAGAAATCGCTAATGTCACTGCTGCTGATTTAGTTAAAGGGATAGTTCAGATTTTTTTAACTTGAGCTGTATGAAACGTATCAAATATGACTGACGGTCGTAAACGATACAGAGACACATCCCCGACAATATCACTGAGACGGTTTGTTTACTTTTGGACCACAGTTCTTATGAGACGATTTTAAGATGATCCCATGTTTTTCTCCATAGAAAAACTTCCATGAACCACGGGATGAGCGAGTGAAGTCAGTTTTATACCGATATTTTGGGAATGGTCTGCTGACAACTTCCTACCTTGTACCAGAAAATATTCCCTGAGCCTCTGATGCATATTACCTCCCAAATACATCATACACAGGAAGGTTATCAGTGTTCATTAAAAAGTAATATCGGTATTAAAAAAAATAATATATATATATATATATATATATATATATATACACACACGTCCATCCCAACGAATTATTTGCCATAATGTAATAAAAATAAATATATATATATCATATTTTAGATTCATTACACAACTGAAATGATTCAAGCCTTTTATTTTTTTTAATGTAGACTATTATGGCGTACAGCTCATGAAAATCTAAAAATCCTATCTCGGTGAATTAGAATATTTTACGAGACCACTAAAGAAATCTGAAAAGTATATTAATGTATGCAGTTAATACTTGGTCTGGGCTACTTTTGAACAAATTATTTCATCAATGTGGCGTGGCAAGAAGGTGATCAGCCTGTGGCACTGTTGAGGTGTTATGGAAGCCCAGGTTTGCTTTGATAACAGCCGTAAATGCATTTGTATTGTTCGTCTCATGTCTCACACCTTCCTCTTGACAATACAACCAAGATTCTCTGTGGGTTCAGGTCAGGCCAGTTAAGCACAGTAATACCATGGTCGGTACACCAGTTACTAGTATTTTTGGCTGGAAGGGAAATTAGCATCTCCATGAAGCTTGTCAACATACAGAAGCACAATGTACTCTAAAAAGATGGCTGTGTTGAAACCATTGTTACATTTTCAGTCAGTCAGTGGATCAACACCAGCTGGTAACATGGCCTAAATCATCACTGTTTTTTGTCATGTCCAGAGTCTCTACACAACCATCTATTATGATATTTTACAGCACTGTGTGCTTCAGTATGTTGACAAGCTTAATGGAGATGCTAATTTTCCTTTCCAGCCCGATGTGGCAACTGCCCACACTGCCAAAACTACTATAACTGGTGTACTGACCATGGTATTACACTGTGCTTAACTGACCAGCCAACTGGCCTGACCTGAACCCCACAGAGAATCTTGGTTGTATTGTCAAGAGGAAGGTGTGAGACATAAGACTAATTAATCATTAAGACTATTAATCATTTCAGATGGTCGACATTTCTCGTTTAAAAATTCATTTTTTAGTGGTCTCGTAAAATATTCTAATTCACTGAGATAGGATTTTTTGCTTTTCATGAGCTGTACGCCATAATCATAAATATTAAAACAATAAGGCTTGAATTATTTCAGTTCTTGTGTAATGAATTTATAATATATGAAAGTTTATTTATTTTAATTGCATTATGGCAAATAATTTTCAGATTATTCTAATTCGTTGGGATGGACCTATGTATATATAAATCTTCCCGATATTACTTTTTATGCATACAGTATATCGGCCTATAATATCGGACATCCCTAGTCAAAAGTCCAAGTCGTACGATTTGTCATACATGTTACTGCGGTGAAAATTGTTCTCCGCATTTGACCCATCTCTTGGAGCGGTGAGCCGCAGCCAAGGAGCCGTGAGCTGCAAGCCGTGCCACGCTCGGGAATCATTTTGATTCGTAGATTTGACCCTTCCTGCTTGACGCCATGCAGGGAGGCATTGAGTCCCATTCTTAGTCTTTGGTATGACCCGGCCAGGGATCGAACCCTGACCTGCCAGTTTCAGGGCGGACACCCTAACCACAAGGCCACTGTCTGGAGAGGGTACAAATGTATCCAAATGGACCATCCATTTGGGTCCATTAATACCCTCAAGCTAAATGAACACTGATAACCTTCCTGTGTATGATGTATTTGGGAGGTGATATGCATCAGAGATGGAGGGAATATGCAGTGGCTCAGGGAATATTTTCCGGTACGAGGTAGGAAGTTGTCAGCTGACCATTCCCAGAATGCATCCCTGGAGAGCCGACGATCCCAGGTCTTGGAAAGTCATTTTCAGCATCTCGCATTCCTCCGTCCAGCGGCACTCTCCCATGGCTCCCCCCTTCCCCATCTACCAGAAAACAAAGAATAACAGTGTTATTTCATTTTTATTCTGCCGGTCGTGGTGATATATCTCCGCCCCCTGAAGGAGTTGTGGAGGACTAAGGGGCCCTTGTTGCTGATGCTGAAGCCCCATACAGGAGGCATGCAGGCATCTGGTTAGACCATCTCAACAGTGGGCTGGCTCCCCCATTACTAGCCAGGCCGCTGGGTCACGGTGATACCGTAAATTGCTCGGGTAACTACTGTTCATAAATTGCCAGTCAGAGCGCTACTTAGTACGAGTATTTGACTGCTGCGATTGGGTGAGACATGGGGGTCAGGGGGACGTGTGAATTATAGGAGACCACCTGTGTGCCAAGACTGGGCCGGGCAGGGGGTCCGGCCCACTGTTTTACGATCAGGGTTATGAGCAGGCCAGCTTTGCACTCTCTGCTTGCCTCTCCGGCATTGCTTTACTTTGGCTTTAAGCTTCCCGCTTCACTCCTCGACTCATCCGGGTAGGAAAACAAGAGCTTGTGTTGTGATACACCCTCCTCAAGCTGTTTGATGTGCTCCTTTCCTCAGCCCTTTGTGTTCTCATTGCTTCTCTACGTCCCCGCCTTCCACTCAGGCCACTAATAGTCACACACAGGAGAGGGGTTGTGTGAGCGCCAGCAATAATAATCATAAAGTTAAGAATCCATGCACAGATCTCCTCTGTAGGCTCATAATGGCTGCTGATGACTTGGGATGGTTCCTCCATGACCGATTCCACCTCATAACCAAAGCTGGACAGTTGACAGGGTTTAAACAGAGAGGAACAGACCAAGATTATAGCTATTAGTAACAGTGAATTAATCTGAGATGGTTAACTGTTGAAATTCAATTTGAAATTTAAGTTGAAATTGCATCTATAATTTACACAAACTTCTTTATTTTTTTAAGTTTTGGAGAGTGACTTGTCTTTTGCGCCCCATTCACACAGGGAGCGCCAACGGCAGTGAGTTTCACTGTCTGTGTAGACAATTTCCACAATTTCCTTAGCATAGTGTAGACAACAAAACACATGGCTTATTAGCTGTTAGTAGAGTTCACAGTTCTGGTTTTGAAATTACATTTGGACAATTTATGGGAAAACAAAAATCCAATATGATTTGATTTCACATTCTATGGCTATGCTAATGGTAAGCCTTGCTGAGCCAAGAGGCCCATAGGGCAGGAGCCTATATCCTGTTTCTGCAGCTTGATGTACAAGTACAACTCCATGACGCTAGTTAGTATGTCGCAGGGACTTACCCCCAATCCAACCCTTGATGCACTGAGGGTCAAGCAGGGAGGCTGTGTTTTTGGTATGACCCGGCTGGGTATCAAACCCCGACCGCCCAGTCTCAGGGCAGACACTCTCCACAATGCTAATAGTTTACCCACTATATTGTTTTCACTTTGGTGATTTGTTTCTGCTATACTATTATCGTCTAATTCAGGACACTGAATATCAACAATGTACGATTGTACGTGTGTATGTGTGTATATTTAGTGTCAAATGTATGGCATTTAAATAGAAAATTCATCTTAAAATAATAAATCACCTCTTAAAAGAGAAGTAGTCTTCAAGTGACCTTTCTGGCCGTAGTCACTGTATCAGAACTTTATAGGGACCTTCCATATTATGAAACTATTAAGGCTCATTCATAGTCTGGATTTTCGGTGGTCACCTCGCCACCGGAGCGGTGGTCACCTCATTACCGAAAATCCAGACTATGAATGAGCCTTTAGTTCCATGGATCACTTGTCGGTTCATGTGGCCATTAGACTACAGTCGAAGCTGGTCTCCATGTTATTCTAAGACTTTTACATAGAGACCAGGTGGCCAGTCATCCCTATATCCTGCTGTCATGAATCTGACCTTTATGAAATAGAAGTGGGAATGGGAATAGCTTAGGGGTGTTTGTTGCAACGGTAGCTCTGTGTGTGTGTGTGTGTGTGTGTGTGTGTGTGTGTGTGTGAGGGAGAGATTCCCCATTGTGAGAAGTCATAAAGTAATGGATTTCCTGTGTGGAGTGTGGGCCCGCTCAGGGCTCCTGATTGCAGAAGCACATTGATACCGGGGAGTTCAGCACGCGCTCGCTCGTTTGTTAAAGTGACACCTCCTTGAGTTAAGTGCTGAAGGATGGGGAGACATTTGGACCCCTCTTCATACTCTAATGTGCCCACGGCTGCACTTTGCTCTGTGTATTGAACGCGCATGTGTGTCTTTGAATGTGTTGAGCGCTAGGCGTAAAATGTGCGCTGTGCTCATGTGTGACGTGTGTGATTTGTGGCCTCTGATTACAGCTTCATTAAGCTCTAATTACAGTGCAGCATGCAGAGAACAGCACAGTGTGTTTGGCAGCCTTTGTCTGTGGTCTAAAGAAAGCACATTAAAGTCATTTATTTAGACTCACTGGCAAATAAACACAGTCATGAACTGCATGTCTAGATAGACCTACATATACAAATGCTAAGGCTTAGCCTTACAGTTTGTGTTCTCATGTTGAGAATTGAGGCCTTAACCACTTACATACTACGGTATGTCTTGTTGACAGAAGTCCTCCGGGGGGGGGGGCTATACTTGGTCCACTCCTTTGTTCCTCCATTTGCTGAAAATGGCCGTTCTACAATCTCACATGTCACTCACATTGTGAGCTCTCAGCTTGTAGATCTGCTGCTTTAACCGAGTGTTTGCCTCAGAATATGGACACCAGGCTAGAGTTCATGTAGTAACAGTTTGAACTTGAAGAACTGCCAGAGCATTGGGGATTGACCAGGTTGTCGCTTTTCTCCGCCAGCAGGGGGTGCCAAACTAGCTGTAAATGGCTAATGCCTTTATTTAGTCCATAGCAGACCTCTTATGTCAAGTTGTAGTTAACTGTAATGAGATATCTGTGTGGACACAGTTATCTCATATTCTCTTGGCATGGCAATTTTACAGTGATGTAATGGATCATTAATATTGTCATTGTCTGATGCTAATATGTTCTTCCAGACTGAAAACTTTAAATGATATAGGAACGTTCATGTTGGTCAGTACATGCTGCCGCCACAGGAGTTTAACACGCGCGCACTCACACATGCACGCACACACAGCCATCTCCTGCATCCTCTTAATGAAGCGACACAATGGTGATGATGATAATGACTAATTGACATGATGATTGGAGCTAATGGCACCATAGCATTCAGAGACAATTCTGATGCACATACTTTGAATTCTTTGAACTAGAGCCCAACCGATGCCAGATTTAGTTTTTGTCCGGATTCCCAATTTTTGTGTGTGTGTGTGTGTGTGTGTGTGTGTGTGTGTGTGTGTGTGTGTGTGTGTGTGTGTGTGTGTGTGTGTGTGTGTGTGTGTGTGTGTGTGTGTGTGTGTGTGTGTGTGTGTGTGTGTGTGTGTGTGTGTGTGTGTGTGTGTGTGTGTGTGTGTGTGTGTGTGTGTGTGTGTGTGTGTGTGTGTGTGTGTGGCGCGACCAGATTTCTTTTATTTGGACGAAAGAAAATCCTCTAATCGATTTTCACTGTAAATTAGGGTAATACTAGTAAATAAATTATGGTACGGTTCTCTCATTAAAGCCCTGCACAGGACCCTTTCTGTTGTTCTGCTTTCCTCCTTGACGTTCTCACAGTTCCTCCCAGCGTCACTCAAAATTGAACACATGATTATAGCATCTTTTGTCTTTATTTTACGTGAACTAGAACAGTAAAGCAAGTTAATCTTTCCCCCAAATCTTAAACTGTGTTAATGGAGGATTCTAGGCATTAGGCTGACTGCCCTTATTATAACTCACTATCAGCTCACCGTTTTAGTGGTGACTGATGATTATAGGCCGTCACACCTGTACCTGTGTGACACTTTTTGCAACTCTTGCGCCCCCTGCAGGGAAACCTGTCCCATAACATCCATACCAGAAGAATAATCAATGTCCCTGTGACTCTCTGTTAGGACCCACGGTGGAAGCTATAACTAGTATGTTAAATAACACAGTATTCCTCCATTTCTTTGTCTTTGAGCAGCTCAAAACCCACCTTTTGGGTCCTGGCCCATCGCTCACAAAATGATAATAAAAATCACACCCGTGTGAAGTGAGGGGCGCTCCTATCATCGTACATCATCATCGCTGACTTCTTACTGACAGTCGAGAGTTGAAAGCCTCCTATATACACGACATATCCATGTTTGTGTTTACACTATGACGTAATGATTTAATGTTTGTTTGTTTAAAGTTTTTCCACGCACATTATAAACTGGACATAAGGAATATAGCACCCCTCAAAAAAATAACACGGCTTCAGCGATTCTCACCCCAGATCACTTGTCGCTCTGTGTGTCAGTCGGATCCAACAGACACCAAATATCAATATCTAAACGATGTCCCAAACTCCAAATATAGACTTTTGCGCTGCTTTTGTTTGGTCTAGCTGAAGGGCAGAGCAATCATATTGTGTTTACAGCCAAAGCGAGTCTTTTGGGATTTTGCGGTATGGCACTGAACTGGCAGGTGTGTGTGTCCCTCCTCAGTGAGTCCTCGCACCCGCCCCCCCTGCACCAGGCTGCCGCTGCCCATAACAGGAAACAGCGAGGTGAGGCCAGGGTTTATGGGCTAATGCGGCCTCAAAGGAGCTTCTTGTTTTCAAACACAGCATAGTGGCTCTTCAGGCTTGTTTTCCACATCGCTCTGGAACGCTTTGACCCTGGCACAGGGGCAGGAAAACATGACACTGGCCGGAGCTTTTGAACGCCGTAGGGACATGCAAGCAGGGCTGGGGGGTTTGGGGGATGCCAAGCCTGCATGGTCCCCCCCCCCCCCCCCCCCCCCACCGGGCAGGGCGCCACTCAGCCTGTATGGTACCCAGGCATCGCGGTTGAAATGGCAGTTCCCCGATTTATAGCTCACATGCTTTGGTAAAGTGAACAGTACCAGTCTCCAGTTTCGTACCCGTTTACATTTTTCCGTAAACAGGTGTGTTTTATTGTTCTCCAATGTGCGAGGGGAGGGGGTTGAACTGTACCCTATTTATTTGCTTTCATGACAGGAACCACTGGCAGCACCGGTCCGATAGTTGTGCTCATGCACAGGCTCTTTTCTAAAGAAAAGTAAAACATGTTCTGATAGTGGACGTTCCTGTGTGACATCCAACCTCTAAGACCCTCTTTCTTCCTCTGTTCCCTACGCTCCACCTTGGCCATCGCCCCTAGATCCGGAGGGGAACTGTTGGACGGGTGTGTGTGTGTGGGGAATGGAAGGATGAATGCCATGACTAGTTCGGAATGTTCCAGAGTGTTCCAGAATGTGCGGTCGGAAAGTCTGAGCAGGGAAAAAAAGACGAGTTAACATGGGTGAGGGGAACAAGACCTTATTGACAGGGTGCACACACACACACACACACACACACACACACACACGGCCAACTGCTGCGCATTTCTCCTGACTCATGGTACTAGCATCATGGATGTTGAAGTTGAACCATTCAATAATGGACAATATGATGTGGGAGGAGGGCAGGGTTGGAAGGGTTTTTTATGTTCGCACTACTGGAGGGCCCAGCCTTGACATCAGTGATTTGATTCCCTTTTCTGAATGGCTTTAATGAATATGGATGTCTGCAGTGCTGAGTGACAGCGCAGAGAGATGGTGTGTGCTGGGTACTGAGAGATAGAAACATTTCGCCCCTTAGTAACAGACCAGGATAGCTCCATGCTCCACGTCCTGTGTTCTGTCCACTCATTGGAGATTTGCTGTTAACTATTTTTCAGTTCAGGGCATCAGGGGTAGAGTGGCTGATAGAGCGGCCGGATGGGAACAGTGACGTTCCCAGTTCAATCCCGGGCTCCCCAATAGTTGGTGTCCTTGAGCAAGACACTGAACCCCTAGTTGCTCCCGATGTGCAGGTTGGTGCCTTGCATGGATTCCTCTGCCATTGGTGTATGAATTGGTGAATCTACTGTACCCGCATTAGATTCACCAATTCACACATGCATTCATTCATTTACTACTCTACTCTACTCTACTAAACCCTCTATTGTTCTTGCCGATCACAACGCGTTGCTGAGCTTGTAGATTAACTTGATAATGATTTGAAGTCATATCGACCTGCCCTATAACAGGGCATCCATTTTTAGCAGTCGGTGGCGTGCAGTTTCTCTGAACAGACCCACTGTGTGGGCTGCTAAAGTCGATATGACACACACACACACACACACACACACACACACACACACACACACACACACACACACACACACACACCCTTATTTGATTTTATTAAGTACTGTAAATGGTCTGATGGAGGGCTAACGGTTGTTTGTTGTTTCAGGATGGTTCCTACCTGGCTGAGTTCCTACTGGCGAAGGGCTACGAGGTGAGAGAAGTAACCCAGACCACAGATGCGTGCACGACCAACATGCACACACGCACGTATGCACGCACGCACGCACGGAACGCATACAGTGAGATTCTGTGGGGAGAAAATTACAAAATTGTTACTTGACTGTATGAGTGCATTCGCCAAGTTATGCACTTTTTTCCCCTCCTGTTAGATGTATGTGCTGCTAATCACGCACACCCCCCTTACACCACTATGTACATGCATGCACGTACAGTACACAATTTTGTATATGCGTGCAACATTCCCCTGATAAGCTGAATCCAGTCATATCAGGCCGGTGGAGCTGGAGAGAGCCTGACGTAATTCAGCAATGTGGACTGACTCACACCTCACTCTGATAAGAGCCTTTGTGTTACGCTGAGCCCGTTAACCCCTGACCCTTTACCCGGGGTCGGGCCATTAACAAGGAAATGGCTGTTATTGTATATGGCCATATGAGTGAGGTCACTCGCTTTCACCTGCTGCTGTGCACACACTGTTCATGGGAGCACGGCAAAGTCAACATGGCCTCTGGAGCCAGAGGTTTATAAGCTGTTGCTGACTGAGTACGACTAGGTGAGTCTTCTGTGGTGATGTCACATGCACCCATGAAAGACTGGCGTCCATGCTCGCTTACACCACTTGACTTAAACCCTATATTCTTATTTGACTGGGGTCCCCCAAATCTCATTGCTGAAAATAACCAATTTACAAGCTCACAAGCTTGTAGATCTGCTATTGTCAGTGCATGTTTGCCCTATAGGGATGCTAGGTTTGTGATTAACCACGTGAAGCCTTTATTCATAAAATAGACCTGAGTCAGACTCGCAAGTGTTTTTTTTTTTACATCAAATCTCTTCATCAAAAATAGCCGATCCTCAAGCTTGCAAAGCTTGTGAGCTAGTAGATTGGCTATTTTTGGCGAATGTTCTACCCAGAATTCGTAGGCTTAGGGTTCAAGTAGTTAAGGATGCACACACATGCACACGCACACTACTGCACCTAACTATTTTGTGTGATTTCATTTTACATTGCACTCTTACAGTATGTTGTCCTGACTGTAGTGGAATGATTTAATTTCCATTTGGACGTTTAGCACTGACAATACCCCCAGCCTTCTCCTCTCCTCTCCTCAGCAGAGACAATACCCCCAGCCTTCTCCTCTCCTCAGCAGAGACAATACCCCCAGCCTTCTCCTCTCCTCTCCTCAGCAGAGACAATACCCCCAGCCTTCTCCTCTCCTCTCCTCAGCAGAGACAATACCCCCAGCCTTCTCCTCTCCTCTCCTCAGCAGAGACAATACCCCCAGCCTTCTCCTCTCCTCTCCTCTCCTCAGCAGAGACAATACCCCCAGCCTTCTCCTCTCCTCTCCTCTCCTCAGCAGAGACAATACCCCCAGCCTTCTCCTCTCCTCTCCTCTCCTCAGCAGAGACAATACCCCCAGCCTTCTCCTCTCCTCTCCTCAGCAGAGACAATACCCCCAGCCTTCTCCTCTCCTCCTCAGCAGAGACAATACCCCCAGCCTTCTCCTCTCCTCTCCTCTGCAGAGACGATACCCCCAGCCTTCTCCTCTCCTCAGCAGAGACAATACCCCCAGCCTTCTCCTCTCCTCAGCAGAGACAATACCCCCAGCCTTCTCCTCTCCTCTCCTCTGCAGAGACGATACCCCCAGCCTTCTCCTCTCCTCAGCAGAGACAATACCCCCAGCCTTCTCCTCTCCTCAGCAGAGACAATACCCCCAGCCTTCTCCTCTCCTCTCCTCTCCTCTCCTCTCCTCTCCTCTCCTCTCCTCTCCTCTCCTCTCCTCTCCTCTCCTCTCCTCTCCTCTCCTCTCCTCTTCTCTCCTCTCCTCTCCTCTCCTCTCCTCAGCAGAGACAATACCCCCAGCCTTCTCCTCTCCTCAGCAGAGACAATACCCCCAGCCTTCTCCTCTCCTCTCTTCAGCAGAGACAATACCCCCAGCCTTCTCCTCTCCTCTCTTCAGCAGAGACAATACCCCCAGCCTTCTCCTCTCCTCAGCAGAGACAATACCCCCAGCCTTCTCCTCTCCTCTCCTCAGCAGAGACAATACCCCCAGCCTTCTCCTCTCCTCTCCTCAGCAGAGACAATACCTCCAGCCTTCTCCTCTCCTCAGCAGAGACAATACCCCCAGCCTTCTCCTCTCCTCTCCTCAGCAGAGACAATACCCCCAGCCTTCTCCTCTCCTCTCCTCAGCAGAGACAATACCCCCAGCCTTCTCCTCTCCTCTCCTCCTCAGCAAAGAGGAAGTGGCTCTGCTCCAGGCTGGGGGGGGCATTAAAGAGGGGACACGCATGCAGGCAGGAAGTCCACAGTGAATAAAGGAAGTGAGGTCGGGGCACAGCGTCCTCGCGGTAATGGACTCCCTGGAACCGAGTCTTGTTATCTGCTCGGAGCAGAGCTTCCTCACACCTCCGCCCCCCCCCCCCTCAGTCCACGTATACAGTACATACTTAACCAATAACATGCAGGCCCAATTCACTGATCCAAGGCACTGCTAACGGAGCATACAGGACGGGTTACCAGGTGGGGTTAAAATTAAATGGTTGCTTCTGTATGCTTTTTTCCCTCAGGTTCATGGCATTGTGCGTCGTTCCAGCTCCTTCAACACGGGTCGCATCGAACATCTGTACCAGAACCCTCAGACACACACGGAGGGCAGTAAGTACCCTAGCCCCAAAACGCATCCACATTATCCCTGATTCATACTTGTGTGTAACGGTGTCTCATGCAGAGAATAGCCGATCTACAACCTCACAACACGTCACATTGTAGATCTGCTATTTCTGCAGCTGTACACTGACACTACACTACACTGACTGTACATGTGTGATTGTTACTGGACGCTACTGTGAAAATGTAGTCTGTAAGCGAATTCACACATTTGCCACAATGGTGTGATACTTTCAGACATGAAGCTGCATTATGGGGACCTGACAGACAGCACATGCTTGGTGAAGATCATTAACCAGGTCAAACCCACTGAGATCTACAACCTGGGCGCCCAGAGTCATGTCAAGGTAATGTTGGCACCACCTCACATCATTTGACCTGTTCCAAGAGTCTTTGCTATGGGCCAGAACATCTTGGAAAGGGAGGACATGGTAAATCCTAATTCAGATCTGTTTTCGTCGCATGACTTTGTCCCTCGCTGACAATAATAGATTTTCTTATCAAAAGAAAAATAAGTTAAAGAACGCGTTTTCACTGTGTTCCACTTTGAGAACCTGTTCTCAATGAGCGACACAGCATTGTGCTGAAGTATGAATTGGGGTGTGTAATATCATGTAAAGAGGGGAAGCATCTTTCTCATGCTAAATCTAGCTACCTCTGTTTTAAGTTACAAAATGCATCACACGACACTACTATGAATGTCAAACTCTCTGGCTATATTGTAAAATGCTACTTTAAAGGAGTAGTTCACCCAAACCATGACTTATTTTCTATCATTTACACACCCCATGAATTTCAGCCATTTCAGCGATTCTTAGCACAGGCCGGGCCGGACACTACTGTGTGTCGATGTGGAAAGCCATGGGAAGTGCAGTGGCTCATCTGGAGCGGATATTGGAGCTGATGGGACAGGAAACTGTATCTAGGACGAGTCGGTCTGTGCCACAATGTCCCTTTTGTCTGGGAGCTCCAGTGTGCCCCCGCCGGGAGGATCCCACTCAACTGCCTCCACCTCCACACTGGGATCTGACTTGCATAGTATTACCACTCATCTCCACTTAGCGGGAGTGGAGATGTAGTCATTATTCATACTATTGCTAGCGCAGTCAATTGCAGTGTGAATGTAAGATAATGTTGATTGTTGTGACTGTAGCTCACAGATTACTAATTCAGATCAATCCTCCACATATGGTTGTCAGCCCATCACACCTCGTGACACGTCACACTACCATATCTGGTCGGCGCTCCATATATGGCCATCTCCATATATGGTTGGCTCTCCATATATGAAGATCATGACACTGACCTCATTAAACTCTGGATAGCAATACATGGAGAAGACTGGATCATCGTCCTAGATCTACATATATGGTGCCGGCCAGCAACTCTACATCCGACCTCAAACCCTTAGATCTGTAAAGTGATCCTAATCCGATTTTTGAGGTTTCATTGATTTGCAAAGCAGGAAACCTATACATAATATACTACTTCTTTCCTCAGAAAGATAATGAAAGATAATATTGTAACGGTGAGGAGAACCTCACCGTTTACATTACATACAATTAGAATGTATTAGTATTTAAAAAATAAATAAAGACAGATCACAAAGTATAAGAAAATAAGACGACAAAAAACATCAAAGAAAATACTGAGCAGAAAATAAAGAGACATTGAGTGGGAGGGCGAGAGAGAGAGGGGGGGGGCCTAGGTTGATGACTCCTTTCTCCACATCCTCTGTGGTCTGAGGCCATGACTCTACTCCCAACCTCCCACATAGACAGATCATCCTCAGGCCACACACACACACACACACACACACACACACACACACACACACACACACACAGTGACAGAAGATCCCAGTACCTGTGTGTGGCTGCCCAGTGTTTATTTGTTTCCACACCAGTGTTTATTTGTTTCAACACCAGTTTATCCCGCCTCTCACCACACGGGCCCATCGTCATCCCGAGCAGTGAGCCCCAGCGTCGCTCACTTGTGTTAGCCTTTTCCAGTCTCTCCCACCGCAGAGGAAAAGATCACTCACACACAGGCTACTCAGCATCTCCCTTCCTCTCTTAAATACCACCACATCCACCTCCTCTTGTCTTGCAACACACAGGGAATCCCGCTCTGGCTAGCTTGCTTCATCAGCTTTAGCTCCTTAGAGAGCTCGGATGTGTGTTTGAGTATAGCTCGGTGTGTGTGTGTGTGTGTGTGGGTGCTGGCAGTTTCCGGTGGACGGACAGTCATCAGTGAGAACACAGTGGAGGTTATTTCTTATGCTGCAGGGCTGGAGGCGGTCGGGGAACAGGGTTGGAGGTGGTCGGGGATTTGGGGAAGGACAGCGGAGGGCTGTAGGGACACGGCCAGCTGTAGCATCAAACGATCTGTGCAACACATCTTTTTGTGTGTATGTGTGTTACAAACACAGAGTACAGTACATGCTATGTACCATAATGTAACTGTTTCTGACCGAGGCTAAGTCATTGATTGTTTTTTTTTGTTTTTTTGTCGTGTCATGTGAAGGCAAATTGACACATTGGTTGTTCAGTTTGACCCACCAGTTTTGGAGATATGGATTATAGAGTAATGTCTTGCATATATTGTACACAGTAGAGCTGGGCATTCTATCGATGTCGTGATACGGGTGTCTACTGTCTAGAGATTTGGTTGGGATTTTGGATATAGATTGGATATATAGATGCAATAGATAATATTTATAGGAAGTTTTCTCATTTCCTGCTTTTTATCACTAATCACGTCACATTGAGTTTGTGATCTGCTATTTTAGAAAATCTTTGACAAAATTGTTACTCTATCACAATAAATACTTTTTATTGTGTTATACATCAGAATATTGATAGTATTAGGTAAAGAAAATATAGTTCTATTTAATTTTGTCCTCCTCCCAGCCCAAATACACAGAGCACCTGTCAATTTCCAAATCACTAATGGGTAAATACTCAATAACAAGTCATGAATTAGGTGTTTTTTTCTTCCCATCTAGCTCTATTAATATGTAGCCTGGGCACTTTCATTTGGCGTAAATGATCCTGTCGGGAGCGGATGATATCGACAGGCAGTAACAACGGGCGGCATCTTCCTTTTCCCTCAAACCGATTTTTCTCAATAAAAGCTACAGGCTACGAGAGCTTTTATTGAGAAATCGGTTTGAGGGAATAGGAAGTTGCCGGCCTGTTGTTCCCGACCGGATCATACAGACTTTTGAAACAGAGACCAGGCTTTCCTCCGAGGTGGTGGAAAGCCTGGTGAGGCGAGGTTAATTAATATGTGAATACTTTGGAAACTTGGGAGCTGCTTGGGAGCCTCTGATAAAACATCTGTTAAAACATGCAAGGGCCCAACGTGATTGCATTGCTTGCCTCTCACCATGGCACTTAAGTCGCATTCACACCTGCATGCTATACTGTGATTAAAACTAATCCTGCTGCATATTGTCGGAAAGTGCGCTTAATTTGGCAGGTGTGAAGCTCATTCGAATCCTGATGCGCATCAAAGAAGCACATTCTACTTCGCCAAAAAAACAGAGGTTTCACTTTGCAGTAGAGTGCGGATCAGGTGTGAATGGAATAGCATTACATATTGGGGATGAAGAAGTTGGTATTTGGCACACGAGAAGGAAGGAGAAGGCATTATTATACAGCGACGCATAAAGATGTCCCGTGGACAGACGTGTTCTAATGAAGAGATAGAAGCCCTTATTGCAATATGGCCAGACGATCATAGGCCTATATCAAGTATGCTGAAGTTTACACAATCAAATGTTTTCATAACCCGTTTGCTTGTCTTTGTGAGACGGCAAGGACAGAAGCACACATTGCCCCCAGGGGGTGGACTTTTATGCGCGTCCTTCTTCCATAGCTTGAATTATCCATCTCTGCCTCACAAAAACACTTATCATCATCCCATTATCTGTGTTTCAGCTTCCTTTATCCTCCTCATTGAGCCTCCCCCCTTCCTTTGTCTCTCTCTAGCCCTCTCTTTATCCCCCTTGGTTTGTCTGACATCCGGTCTTAACAGTAGCTCCCACGCCAGAGTCTCAATCACACAGGATTTAACATGCCTGCAAAGCTCAATGATTTTGTTTCCTTGGTGTATTGTTGTTTACTTTTGTTTATAAGCCTCAAGCCGCCACAGGTTGGCAGTGGTTTTCTGTAGTACACAACAGTACTCCTACCGTTGCCCCCCTTTTTAACCCCTGTAACACAGCTAGAGTCTCCCAGGGGTCTATACTAGGCCCTGCTACACCAATTGTCTGAACCCGACAGGTTGTTTTTCTTATTAGACAATAACATGCATTGGCAGTGGTATGGATGTTCCTTTAATTCAAGTGTTATGTAATCAGTATTGTTGCCAGGGGGATTTCGTTATGTTGTCACCCGCGTTGTGTTGTGAATGTTGCTGTGGTAGGATGCAAGGTGTAGGCAGCGGTTCTTGCAGTACAGAGTAGGCCTGTCACAATTATTACATACTGTAATCGCCTAATCTCAATGATTTGAGATAATCGTTATATTTCCATAATCTTTCACACATTTTCAAACAATACAAATCACCTGTGTGAAGTGAGCGGTGCAACTGTTCCGTGTGGGGGTCCACGGCCGTGCCCGCAACATCCAGACCCCCAGGAACGCATTTAGGGGGCGGCCCAGTTCCGGCGAGCCGCCCCGTGTCCGAAACTGTCAAGAAATGACAGTTACCGTGTGGGGGTCCCCGGGGAGGTCCCCGCAACATCCAGACCCCCAGGAACGCAGCCAGTTGGCCGGCCCGGTTCCAGCAAGCCTTCCCGCATCCGAAACGGTCGAGATGACAGTTACCCTGTTGCAGCGGTTAGGCACTGCATGCTTAAAAATAGCAGACCTACAAGCTTACAACAGGTCACTTTGTGATGTGTTGTAAGCTTGTAGATTAACTATTCCGCAATTTTGTAAAAAATATTAAGTATTAAATGTTGTATATTTAACTTTTTTGTTATTTGTGATTGCGAAGCCTAAAAGGCAAACAGAAATGCAATTTGTAACGTTCCAATGTTCAATGCAAAAAATAAAACATAAGAATAACTTAATCGCAATTATTTGTGATTATTATTAATCGGCAACTTAAATTTGTAATCATGACAGCCCTACTTGAGTCTATTCAGCTTTACAGCATGTTTCAGATAACCCCTGATTTGTCATTAGTATAAGCTTTACACCAGTCGAAATAAAGCTGTGCAATTTGCACTGCACAGCCCTTCAGAGAGAGAGAGGGAGAGAGAGAGAGAGAGAGAGACGGAAAGAAAGAGAACCCTGTGAAAGATGAGTTGTCTCTTTTTCTTAACAGCCCATTGGCTGGGTTTACTCACTCTCTGATTGGTGTTTACATTACTGCTGTCCAATCAGCCCTTAGTGGCATGCGTGCTGTGCAGTGTATGTACCACACTGAGCTCAAGACCCGTCTGGCTAAGACTCTCCAAATTAGCACATTCCCCACTAAAGCGTGTTTTCTGTCTCAGAGGACTCATTTGTGTGTGTGTGTGTGTGCATGTGTTCCTTTTGAAGACGCCATGTTTTCCATTGTTTTCAAATTGCCTTTCATGCTTGGAATCTCAGCGGTTTCGTCCAAATGGAGATACGCTATATCTCTTGCGTCCACATTTTCTCATGCCCCTGCCTCCTATTGATTGAGCAGAAACAGGTCTCCGTTGCGTTGGTGGCCTGCTAGTACAGCGGTCAGAATAGATCCCCGGGCCGACACCAATCCCGGAGGCTGTGTTTTTAAAGGTTATAGGCCTTCATACGAGACAGGCTGCCTGGCTTAGCTTGGTTGGATGTGAACTTTACGTTAAGAATAGACCACTCGTGCCAAGAGAAACAAGTCTGCACTTTCCTCGTTCAGTTCTGTGGTTGTGCTTTGGTGGGTCAGACTTGTTGCTGTGCTCATGAGTCAGTTCATTTTCTCTGTTCTCCAGGGAGGTTGTAACCTTTGCTTACAACCCACCACAACGTTTTTTTGAGGGAGAATAAGATTACAACGTTTACGCACATAAATAGGCTGAGTCAGTAAATAGAAACGGCAACATTACATAGGTTTTTACGTTTTTTTTTTCTTTTTTTTCTTGGAGTTCTTACTTTTTCAAAATGAACTCTTACTGAGATTCTCAAGTCTTGCAAAATGAGGCACATGTGTGCAATTATACCTGTCACAAATAGATGGCAGCAGTGAGCCACCAAGGCCCAGTCCCTTGATGATTCTAACCACAATTGTATTGTGGTATTCTGCAGGGGCTTGTCCTACTGGAACCTCTATAGAACTTATGCTCCAATTCTAAACATAATCATATAGAAACATTACAATTCATCCTTAGTACACCCTTCTAAAAGTACAGAGGCAAACTCAAATTGGCAACATTGCCATGAGGCCAGTTTATGTTGTTTTGTGTGTATGCCCTGACCGGTCAGGGAAATGCAGCCTGCAGGCAATATGTGATGCTGCATCCTTCCCATTGGCAGAATGATATAGAGGACTAAGGGGAGTGGGTCGGCATGGTTCAGGGTTCCTGCTTTGCAGTCATGTGAGGGAAGGAACGTGATGGAGAGAAAGACATCAGTGACATTTGAGGAAGACATTTTTACAGGAAAGCGGGACAGGGAAAAAAAGTCATTGAAACGTCCAATATGATATAATGGTATAATGTTGACACTTGAAAATATGTGAACTATGTATGGGTTCTTGCATTCTCATATGCTGCTGTCTTTCCTCATATTATTTTCTTTGTGTGTATTTAAGACACACACACACACACACACATACACACACAAATTCTCTCTCAGTGGTGAGTGATTTAGCTTATAGCGTGTTAGCTTAGCCTGTTGGTGGGGAGCCCTGTGCACGGCAAGCACGTTAAGGTGGAACCCCCGGTACGATTAGCATTTCTTTGTGGGAAAGTTCAAGGGAACCCTGAGGTGTGAACAGCAGCAACCAGCTATTGCGCTAAATATTTATCATGCCGTATCAGCCACCGGGTTGCTATGTCCCCCAGGGAGACATTTTGGCTCTCGTATAGTAATAATCATCTTCTCAGAAAACAGACTTGTTTGTAATGATTTATCTGGCTTACCGCCGTGTTGTCTGTGATCACTGATGTTTGAAGAACAAGACGGCTTCCTGGAGTGTCCTTATTGCCGCTTAATCATGTTGTTGATTTTTCCATGTTATTAATTATACCTGTCCTAAAGTAGATGGAACTATGTACACACAACAATGGTCACAATTGAGCTAGATTCAACAAAGTGATATTAAAAATCACTTACCATAGTTATGCAATAGTTGACATCATGACCATTATGATCGAGACCTGAATTACAAATTAGGCAGGGGAGTGTATAACATTGGAACATGAATATTTCCTATGTTGAAAAAGCCTTTTTACTATTTTCTGATTAAAAACCCTATATTCCAAATATATACTGAATATATATGAATCTACACAAATAATTCAAATAGATTTTCTTTTCCTAATCGACTACATCAATTAGTCTGTTTAACAACGGACCCACTTAAACACACCAATACTTACTTTTGTTTTATAAAGCAATATTGAAAATGGCCAATTTACAATCTCACGAGGTTGTGAGCACCTTGCTATTTTACTTGAAAAATTAAATAAATTTAATTATTTTGAATATATTTTGTAATAATTAAATCAATAATTGGTTAACAGTTGCACTGTTAACAGTTGCCCCGCTACTCTCGGTCTTTTCGCCCCCAGCCTCCACTATATTTAACTGTATTTAGGAGGACAGGACTTTCTGCTGCTCTTACATGACCTCTCCTCCATAAGCTGAAGCCGTGATGTGGCACTGTAGCTCCGCCTCCATGCAATGCATCATATGCACTTTATGTTGCATATTGGTTTAAGGCATGTGCAGCTGGTACAGTATGTGCAGCTGCATGCAGGCAGGTTTTGTTTGTCATATTGCTTACCACATTGCCATAGAGGCTTCTGGAAGAGAGCGTAACATATCCACCAGACCATTGGAAATCAGAGCGTTTACATAAAGCATACACTGCATACAATACAGTTGACTTAGGGATTAGCTTGTTGAGGTATTGTCAACCTGTGTGCACACTCATATAAGTGTTTATATAGACCTTTCACTGTGTATGCACAGGGACAGGAATGAGCAGACTCGTTGTCTACAAACACATTAACAGCATGGCTTAATGAAGACACCTGAGAGATTTATGTGTTTATTTGTTCCCCAATTTTCTTCTATCCTAAATGGTGGGCTGGCTTATTTTTTTTCAGTCAATTGTGTGAGCTACTAATATTTGACTCTTCTATCATCACTGCATCCCTCTTAATTACAATGTTTGCGTCAAACCCACATTTATCCATGACACAATGAAATGATGCAGCCCCTTGCAATCTCTCTATAGAGCGCCACAGTCCCGCCCCCTTTCATGACGACGCCAGGCCCAGGAAATAGTTCCCAATGCATTTTTCCCATAGACATTTCAAAAGTATTTATTTAGAGACCTTATAAGCGTCGTACAAAGCCAACTCTTGTTGTGACAAATCATGACAAACACAATATTTTGGACCAAACAAATAATTACAAAGAAGAAAAACAACAAAAGTGTTGTAACCTGCCGTTTTCTTATTTCTAATTATTTGTTCAGCCTGAAAAATTGTGTTGTCATGATTTGTCACGACAAGAGTTGGCTTTGTCCGCGGCGTAAGCGTCTTTAAATAAATACTTTCTGAATATATATATATATATATATATATATATATATATATATATATATAATAGGCAAATATTCTGAAAAAATTGATTAACATTATGTCAAAAATAGGTGAACATTCGGCAAACGACGACCAATAATATCGTACAGTTCAAGTATTGTGCCGCGATGCGTAGATCTGCTATCTTTATACATGCAGCTTTTTGTCAAACAACAAAGAATTTACTGTAGGGTTTAAGTGGTTAAATGGAGTCTGAAGCATCGATATAATTTCTATGTTTCACAATCTGAATTTTTCCTCATCGGAATGTCACAATCTGTAATCTCTTCAAAAGGCTTTGTTCTTGCTCAGCCCAAACGTGTGTGTGTGTGTGTGTGTGTGTGTGTGTGTTGGGCAATTTATAGATTCTTGCACCCTATTTACACACAGCTGGTGTAATGAGCTATGATCTCACTTGTTTGGATCAGAGCGTAGAATGATGATCAGAGAACAAAAACATGAAAAGGAGGGAGCGACAGTTTAAAGGCAGAAAATGGCGAGGGAGAGCAAATGAGTTACGACTTTCGATACTAATCTCGATGAACGTACTGTAATTGTTTTAGCCAGGAACCTTTGTCGACTTAATGAAGATGTTTTTGCCAAGCATACGATTTTTTTTGTGGAGCTTTACGTGTGTGTGTGTGTGAGAGAGAGATTTAATTGAAGCTCTAAATCAGGCTGTCATACCTGTGTGAAAGGGTTGGGTTCATCTACCTTGAATGTCAACTATAACAAACAGCCCTTTATTCAGCACTGATGCATCCTGAACATACAGAGAGAGAGGGAGATTACAGTACAATAAATATAGTGATTAAGTTGTTGTGTAATGAAATTCTTACTCATCAGTTCATAGTTCTAGTTTGTGCAATGAATTGTTGTAACTCTACTCTGTGTATCTTGGCAAAATCATATCATTTATTCATAAAGATGATGTCTTTCTAATGTACATTACTGGAGTAGCGATGTACTGTACCTGCTGTGTGCACTGGGAAGTGGGTGTCTCTGCCACCCCTCTCCCTTGGGCGCTGGTGCGATCGTGGTGATGATCAGTCTCTCCCATTCATTATCATCATTAGCACAGCAGAACCGTCTGTATGAGATACTCTGGGAGCGAGTGCAGTTTACGTTTGATGGATTGCTCCCGTATGTGCCTCTGTCATGGAAATAAATGATCTCTGCTTCACCGCGGAGCCATTAATCCTCCACCTTGATGTGTGGTGGGACAGGTTAGGGTAACGGATGGACGGGTTGACGTGTGGTGGGACAGGTTAGGGTAACTGATGGACGGGCGTGGCTGAAGGGCATGATCGGTAGTCGTGTGGTAAACTGTCACGACTGAGTGACTCTGCCCACGTCGGCCTGCCCTACAGTAACACTAGTTGATTGACTGAGTGACTCTGCCCACGTCGGCCTGCCCTACAGTAACACTAGTTGATTGACTGAGTGACTCTGCCCACGTCGGCCTGCCCTACAGTAACACTAGTTGACTGACTGAGTGACTCTGCCCACGTCGGCCTGCCCTACAGTAACACTAGTTGATTGACTGAGTGACTCTGCCCACGTCGGCCTGCCCTACAGTAACACTAGTTGACTGAGTGACTCTGCCCACGTCAGCCTGCCCTACAGTAACACTAGTTGACTGACTGAGTGACTCTGCCCACGTCGGCCTGCCCTACAGTAACACTAGTTGACTGACTGAGTGACTCTGCCCACGTCGGCCTGCCCTACAGTAACACTAGTTGACTGAGTGACTCTGCCCACGTCAGCCTGCCCTACAGTAACACTAGTTGACTGAGTGACTCTGCCCACGTCGGCCTGCCCTACAGTAACACTAGTTGACTGAGTGACTCTGCCCACGTCAGCCTGCCCTACAGTAACACTAGTTGACTGACTGAGTGACTCTGCCCACGTCGGCCTGCCCTACAGTAACACTAGTTGACTGACTGAGTGACTCTGCCCACGTCGGCCTGCCCTACAGTAACACTAGTTGATTGACTGAGTGACTCTGCCCACGTCAGCCTGCCCTACAGTAACACTAGTTGACTGACTGAGTGACTCTGCCCACGTCGGCCTGCCCTACAGTAACACTAGTTGACTGAGTGACTCTGCCCACGTCAGCCTGCCCTACAGTAACACTAGTTGACTGACTGAGTGACTCTGCCCACGTCAGCCTGCCCTACAGTAACACTAGTTGACTGAGTGACTCTGCCCACGTCGGCCTGCCCTACAGTAACACTAGTTGACTGACTGAGTGACTCTGCCCACGTCGGCCTGCCCTACAGTAACACTAGTTGACTGACTGAGTGACTCTGCCCACGTCAGCCTGCCCTACAGTAACACTAGTTGACTGACTGAGTGACTCTGCCCACGTCAGCCTGCCCTACAGTAACACTAGTTGATTGACTGAGTGACTCTGCCCACGTCAGCCTGCCCTACAGTAACACTAGTTGATTGACTGAGTGTCTCTGCCCACGTCGGCCTGCCCTACAGTAACACTAGTTGATTGCTGCCGAGCCTGCGGAGATTCCCTGAATCAACCGATGCTTAAAAATATAGCGGCTGCCGCATTGTGATCATCAATCAATTAGCCATGCAGGAAGTTGGTTTAATTGACGTGATTATATTACTGTTGACTGATTGAGCCAATCTGCCTTTTGAAAACGGGGCCGTCGAGATCAGTCGGAAAGATGCAGAAAACCATTTTGAAACATATTTCTGAGGTGTTTTCTTTAGAACATCACCATGGCGGTCCCCATTGAGGCATATGAAACACTTTAAAATGTGCCATTTAAGTGAATGACAGCCCTTACAGACATGCTTAAGTTGTAGTTAGTGACCCTGAGGGGTGTGTGTGTGTCTCTCTCTCTCTCTGTGTGTGTGTGTGTGTGTGCTCGGAGCACATGTGCACTGAAATGTATCTGTATACATTTCAGTGCACATACATTCAAGCGAGTATACGTAGACTGCACACAGAAAGAAGTGTGTGTGTGTGTGTCTTTGTGTGCATAGCATTGCGGGGGGTGGGGGGGTTGCTGGAGAACGTTGTCTAATGGGGAAGAGAACACGATTAGTCAGGAGATAATCTCTCTCCTCTGTCTCTGTGCAGTGTGGGCAAACTCCAAAGAAAACAACACGCTGTTTTCTTTGCTCTTTCCTCAGAAACGCACACATAGTTACACACTCTCACACAAAATGATTACAGAGAGTTAAGCAAGAAAGTGACACATGGAAGTGTGTGTGTGTGTGCGTGCCTGTGTGTGTGTTTGCAGTGTTAGCGATCGGTGTTCTCTCTGCTGTAGGTGAAGTCATCACACGCAGGCCGTGAGGCTGCAGAGCGGTGCTGGGGCAACGGCTGAGGACCATGTGACGTTTCCAATCATTTCCCCCCCAGCATTCCTTCCCTCAATTATGAACATAACGAGGGGGAAAGCCATAGATACACAAACACTGGTCTGGGCCGCATTCGCACTTTCCCCAGACCGGCCAGCCACCATGACAGTGATGGCCAATCCCAATGCACACACGCGTGCACACTGCACACACACACCTACACACACACACACCCCTATACTCACACATACATACATTTACACGCATGCACATACACACAGAAACGCAGAGACACACTACTTACACCCACACGCACGCACACACAACCACGCATGCTATCCCCTATCCTTGGGGATTTTATCTACCCTGTGGAAAACTTTCCTATGTCCATATACCACTGGTATGGTAATATGTGACTCCAGCATCAACAGCCTATGGAACGGGGTAAGCTAAGCTGGGTGTGTTTACACAATGTGTGGCCAGCACAGGCCACCATCACGGCTAAACCATTTATTATAATGATCTCAAGTGATGCCTTTTGTAATAAATGTCAACTGTCCCAGCTATTGCAGTAAAATCAAACTGTCGTGCTGATCGTATTATAGTCAAATTAAGCTGTCGAGCCTCAGGGGGGCGAAGGCTGTAAACCATGGAACCTAATCGAAAACACCTCTCATAACTACTCGTCTGTCCTCCACTTTCATCGCGGGCCGGGCAGGTAGTTTATGAGATAGTGGACTGTACACAAGGACTTGTGCATGTGGAGTCATTGCATTTGGAAGGGGGTGAAATTATAATGGTGCTTCAAACCATGGGCTCAAATAGTATAGGTAGATGGGCCATAAGACGGGGACCATGAAGGTGCATTCTCTGCAAATTAAAGGAAAACTTTAGTTTTTTACAGCCAAGGTTCATGTTTTAGGTTATTAGAGAATGTAAAAGATGAGAGTTAAACTTTTCTCATTTGCTGCATTCTTTAGTTTTATCGATTTTTGACAGGGGCGCGGGAGCATTCGAACATGGGGATAAATACAATATTTTCAGGCGATTTCTTTATTGTTTACTGTGTCATAGGCTCAATATGTCAATTGTCACCTCCCCCTTCACATTCAATAGATCCTGTGATCTTTTGTGGTCAGATGTCATTTTATGGGGTCTAGTAGGACTATAGTAAATAATAATAAAAAAGAATTTGCTAGAAATGTTTGTAAAAAAAAAAAAAAAAAAACATATTTTAGCCCCATGTTCGAATGCCCCCACCCTCCTGTCAAAAATAGCTAGAATCGCTAAAACAAAAGAGCATCAAATGAAAAAGTGTGTGTGTGTCTGTCTCTCTGTGGGTGTTGGAGGTTCTGTGCACATCTTTTTGCTGCTTTGTTTGGATAGTGTTTTAACTTGCATAGTTCTAAAGAGAGAGAGAGAGAGAGCTTGTGTACACGTGTGTGTGTGTGTGTGTGTTTGAGCCAGATGTTTCGCTCGCTTCTACTCTCGGTGACATGTCTTCACTATGTGTCCGTACCCGTTTCAGGTTTAAGAGACAAGAAGGTATTAACCATTGTCAGTCAACACCTTACAGCTGGAGGGAGGGGCCAATGCACGCACGCACACACGCACATGCATGGAATATCTGCAGCATGCATGCATGTGAGGTTTGCCACCGCTTTATTGTTACAGACATTATTGTTACTGTGTTCTTCTCTCATTTATTGGCTTTGACTTGTGGCTTAAGTAAAAAAAAATGCAGTCTCATCATAACCACACGTGAAGCCCCAGTACTACTGTTTCTATTTCAGCAGACTTTGTGGATCTTGTTCTGGGTGTCGTTGCAAAGTTGTCATTTAAAGAGAGCTCTGTGTCAGTCACGTTTATATGTAAGAGGATTGTTTTGGACGCATTTGTAAATGTGTTGGTGTTTGAGCTGAAACTATCGGGATATTTAAAATCACGCTTTTACAGAATAAACCTACTAGATTATGCAACTTTATATAGAAATACATCCTTGTCGATCCATCAGAGCTCTGCCACGGAACACATTGGGAAGTTTTGTCAGGTTTTCTACTAAAGTAAAGAAATGTAGCCCTTAAACAGACTTAAACCTGATATTTAGCGCGTGTCATTATAGCCAAAAATAGAACATCTGCAATGCGTTGTGAGCTTGTAGTCGATCAGCTGTTTTCACAAATAGCAGTGGTTAAAATACAAAGTATAAGCAGGCATTTCCATTCATTGGGCCCTGTGGCGTATTGTAAAGCCCTGTTTATCCCAGTTTAGGAGATAACTGCCTTGTAATTTCATGGATTATCCCCATATCACCTTGCTCTGCCAAATCTGTATGAATCTCTTGAACAACCACTACGCCTGTGAGCACAGAATCACTGATATGGCTATTTATAGACGACGCCTGTGTTTCAGACATTTTGCAACGTCTTTAGCCGTGTTCAGACTATTGCTGACAAAGCTACAAAACAAAGCGTGGCCTGCTACTGTACTTTACTGTCTTGCTCAAGCACACCAAGCTGCATTTTGCGTTGGGCTTGATTTATACTTTGTCATACAACGGTGTTGCTCATAGAATATAACCGATGCATCTGTTATGAGCTTGTAGATCTGTATGTAGATGCTGTTTTATGATTAGCAACAGCACATTCTGTCTGTAATTGAGAACAGTAATTACATTGTTTCTCAACTGTCGAACATAGTCTATATACATAAAGTGATGGTGTCAGTATAACTGCAATGCACTTGTGTTTGTGTGTGTTTAACTCACCAACATACACCGTCATGATGACTGACATGGCAACAGGGCTCAGTGCCTGTTCAGCAGCCTGTTGGCTCGTGTCCTTTAGTCTTTGTTCAGCATTTGATGCTGTGGTATCGCCTGCCTGACGGTAGCATTGTGTGAACATGTTGGGGCAGGGGTGGTGGTGGGTGTCTTTTGATGATCCTCTCAGACTTTGCTACACAACCACTTGGCGTAGAATGTCCTACAAGGGGTGAAGCTCATCTCCGATGGATGTACTGCATTTTCGACACTGGTCGAGAGTGGTGCAGTTCCCATACCAGGCAGCTCATCATGATACCCACAATGGTATCGTTGTGGAACATCTGAGGATGTGAGGGCTCATGGTGATTATCTTTCCAGACACCTGTTAATAAGCATCGGCTGCATAAGCAGTTAAATGGTTAATTAGGTCTCCTACTCCCTCCCTAGTCAGAGTTTGAATGAATGTTTTTTTTTTTCCCTTTTTTTTTTTTTTTTTTTTTTTTTTTTTTTTTGCGGCTTACGCCTTTTTTTGTTTTTTGAAGGTACAGCCAGTAGGCTGACAGGAAACGGGAGAGAGATGGGGGGATGACATGCCGTAAAGGCTGTGTCGGGCTCGGGAGTCGAACCCGCGGCACACTGCAACTGGATTACCAGTCGGGTGCCCAGACGGTTACGCCACCGCCTGGGCATGAATGTAGAATAAATATAGTAAATAAAGTAATTTGCATACAGATGTGAGGGGACTCAATTTAATTACGGTAACTCTTTTTAGTATTTTTTATTTTAAACCAAAACTCCTCTCTCTCTCGCACACTTATGACACTCAATGTGCCAGTGATTACCCTCCCCTGTGCCCTTTTGCCTAATCCCTAGCCTATACCTTTTACATATTGGGTAAACCTCAGCCCTCACTGCTGTTCTTAACCCATTTAGGCCTGAGGCCGATTCAAAAAATGCCTTCTAAATCAAAATATTTGTAATTTTTGATTACTGTACAGTACATACTGTACAGAACCCCAAAAGGGGTTCCCGGCCTGAAGGGGTTGCATGCTGTGTCTAAATACTACAGTTTTAGGTGATCAGATGACCACCGAAACGGTGTGTTTGGGTGAGCGGTGAGTCTTTTTCCACCGCAGCGTGATGTCATGTTGTAGTTTTCGGTAGTCACCTAAAACTTAAGTATGAATAGGCCTTTAGTCTCCTATTAAGTTCACAGCAGTAGTCACAGGTGTTCACCTTATTCCAGTGGCATTGATGTGACTGATTTAAATAATCAGAAAAGGCTAGGTTTTTGAGTGCAGACTATTGTTTGTCTGTCTGAAGTAACATAATATAGTCCACATCATCTTCTCACTATAAATGTAAGCCATCTGTGTGCAGCAGTCACAACAGGATTAATTGTTTTGTATGCCAAGACATTTGAAGAATCTGCCACCTTGTCAGTCACGCCCCTGACAGCATCTCCCAGGCACATAGTGTAAATGAATAGAACTAACACCATGTCCATACCTGTCTTACCTTTTTCAACGCGGCCAGAATGCTACGTATGAATGTATTATCGATGGGTATTCCAGCTATTTCACAGATATTTTCCACACGCAGAAAGTGGCAATGTGCTAAAAAGAGAAGAAAACATCCAAATGAATGTTCCTATGATTGGCCTAGAGCAATTGCTGGCAGGCCTGAGTTGGAGCAGTGCCAAATTGTGTCATTGTGGAATGCTGCTGTTTGCTTACAAATGTATAACCGCACTGGGAGATTGTCACAGACACAATAGCAGTTCTCATTTCTCTCTTTGTATGCGTGTGTGTGAGTGTCAGTCTTATCTGACACATGCTGTCAGATAAGACCTGTGATCCGTGTCGGCTACGTGACGGGCAGGCCTCGGCAGAATTCCTGGAACGGCAGTTACAGTTTTAGTGTATTTTTTATCAGTGCTCTGTGTGTGAGCGGAAAAGAATGGGTCTATTCAGACGTCTTGGTGGGCAGGCAACACATGGTTAAAAAACAAATCCTTCATGTGTACATGTAATAGATTAGTGATCGCTAATTTCCCACATCGACGTGCACACTTGATTCTCTAGCGGCGCCCCCTGCATGTCCCCCGGTCCCGAAGACACAAAACCAACCCATTGAAAGTGAGTGAAAACGCTCAACAATACTCATCTGTGCCCGCTTTCCATCGTGCACAGCAAGAGGAAGTAAGTGGCGGTTTTTGAATATGTGAATATGCAGATGAGGTGTAAAGTATCGACTCCAGAGGAAGACATTTCATATGCAAGCCTTTGAACGGCCCTCTGTGAGCTTGCCTTGGTATCCGCTCCCACACGGTAACCGGGTAACGGGACCCAGGCCAGACGGGCTGTGGTCGGCCCCTTGGTGGGGAGGAGGTGGCGGTCTGAGAAAGTAAATTACTCCGGATCGCACTGGACCTACGGTAGAAGAATGGAGAACTCTGAGCGATATATAGGCGACCACATGTGTGTGTATACTTTTGTGTGAATCTGTGCATGCATGCGTGTGTGCCATGCATGTGCATGTTATGCACTGATGTTAAACGCTGTGTTCTGCATCTCTGGCGCGTATTAAGGACACATTGAACTCGCCATTCATGTGTATGCGACACATACTATACTTTACCCTGCTAAAAGCTGCGTAATGAACAATCTGTATTTTTTAAAGCGATAAAAAACATACAGTATGTTCCAGTGGACATCTCCTTTTTGTGCAGACTCAGAACTTTTCAGCGGGTCACAGGTTTTAATATAGTGTGTGTGTGTGTGTGTGTGTGTGTGTCACTAGACAGCTGGAGAGCCAGAGGTTGCTGCTGTGGTCTGAGCAGGTTCCCTTTTGGATCGTGGGATAGTTTGGGTCAATGGACTATTGGACCTAGTCTTCTGTGCTCTCTCATACGCGGGTCAGAATTTCTGTTGGAGACAGATTGTACTACTGTCACTATAGTCTCCTACAGCCCCCCTCTCCCTTATAGTAGACATCTGTCTGTACAAGTTGACTTTCTGTGTTCTAACCAATTTTAACTTGGCATGCCTATTTTGGTAATGTCTTTATAGGCGAATGCTATAGTAAAGCTACAAGCTCATTTGTCACTATGGAAAGCGTTGAGATTATTCTGTTATCTCTAAACAATGAATTCTACCAAGCAGATTGGATTGTGGTGTGTTTATAGGCTGCGTCTTCCCGGAAATATTCCCATTACATGCATCTCTGACATTTCTCTCTTCCGTTGTGGAGGGATAAAGCCGCCAGGAGATAAAGGAGTGACAGTCAGTCCGCGGCCTCGCCGCTCTGCGTTGGCCGAGGGGAAGTCTTTCCATTGATATCTAAAACTCAAGCCCGATGCTTCCCCTTCCCGAGAAAAAAACAAAAGCCCTTCCCTGCTGCAGGCCTCCCTTCAAAGGCCTGCCATTCCACAGCATTCTGACCCCTTGCTCCGCTGTTCCCACCCTGGTGAGAGAGACACGGGCGGAGCTGGGCTGGACTTGAACCCTGGCAATTGTCTTCTCCTAACCTTTCTTTATGTGTGTGTAACGTGGGAGCAATGCTTTAGTTTGGCCTGATATGTCATTGTTATAAAGGGCTTTGTGGCACATACAGAGAGAGAGAGAGAGAGAGAGAGGTTGATGTGTGTTCAGCAGGGAAATCGGTGATAAGTCAATGTGGGTAACACAGTGGGCTCGTCGGAATAGAATATCAAAAGCACTGCATTATCGACAAAAGATTGCCTGCTGACATGGCCACAAATGCTGCCCATGTATCATAGTCTTTGTAGTTATAACAATGTGTATCGGCCACTGTCAAGGGCATCGATAATCTGGTGCCTTTTTGAGGCTAAAGATAGATGAGAGAGATTAAACTCCCATCAAGCTCTGTAACATGTACCCTGACAGACGACTCCAATGACAATTTAACATGCCACCATCTGAAGACTGATGACTCATATTAATGGGGATTATCTTCTGAATCGATGTTTATTTATATGTGCTTGGCTAATTTTAGCCCGGGTGCTAAGCTCTAACATCTGTAAGGCTCAACGCGCAACGCAACACACAAGCCTTAGTTTAGACATTAGTCGGCGTGTGTGTGTGTGTCACAGAGCGTGTGCGTGTGTATGCGTACAGCCGTACACAGATGTGTGCATATGCTGCTGTGTCAGTCTAGTGATTGATCAACCTCGCTTCCCTTGTCTCAGCCACATACTTTAGTGTGTTCTAACAGAGCAGAGTGGACTTGGCTGGAGCTCATATGAAAATATGAGCCTGCATGCTGATTTATAGACCTGTGCAAGAGCCAGATATTTCTTAATACAACCGTAATAGTTTAACGGCGGGCTCTAATAATGGCGGAGTGCAGCTGTGGTCCAGCGTATAAAATTCGCTCTTTCTTCGTCAGACGATGCCGTTTTATTTTTTTGTTTAGTTTTTTTTGTGTGTGGCAGTCAATCCTGACATCCCTTATGGAGCACTCTGTCAGAGTGCATTAAAAAAAAGGATGCCTGGGTATGTAGGTGGAGAAATTAAAGGAGGTGGGGGGTGTCATGTGGGAGGTGGCCAGATGTAAATAGGTGGGAGTGGGTGTTTGTGGTGGTGGGCCTCATGAAAAATGGAAGAGGCATAGATAAGAGTGCTAATCTTTTCAATCCCTTCCAGATAAAAGCTAGCAATGTGATGGCAGCAGGGGGCTAAGTGTGGCCATGTGATCTTTTTGCATTTTACTCTACTACCTCGCTCTGTGTCAGATTGCTAGATGGTGTCGAGCTAGTTTTGCTCGCCCCATCCATCGCCCAGTACCTTTTGTACTGCAGTGCAGGGTGGCTCCACAGGTTTCTGTGTGACAACCACACAGCATCACCCATCCCACCTCCTGTTTCCATTCGTCTTACGATCATCTCTCTCGTTCTCCACCACACCCCGCCGCTCAATTCCAGTTCAATCCTGTTTATTCTCACATATGTACAGTACAAATAAAGACGTGGGCTTGTAACCGGGACGACACACACACACACACACACACACGCACGCACGCACGCGCGCACACACACACACACACACACACACACACAAACAAAATACTTTTGGAACACCTTTGCTGACTCTCCTAGACAGACAACAAGGTATTTATAACCAAAGAGACACCACATAACTGCCCGGCAATAACCCAGATCCTGTTTGCACGTGTGTGCGCACATGCACACAGCTGTTGTTCTGCTACCCAGGGGGTCCTGGGTTGGTTTGAGGTTGGTGGTGCTGGGTGGAGAGGACAGGGTTTAAATGAGGCGTGTGGAGAAAGAGACGTCTGGATTCAGTTTGGTCACGAGGCTCTGTGACAGCAACCAGGGCCAGCCAGTGTGTGTGTGGCTCTGCGTTCTTGTGGCCAAGAGTGGTGTGCGTGTGTGTGTGTGTGTGTGTGTCAGAGTCAAGGGGTATGTAGAGTACGTGCTCTTGCGGTGTGTGTTACTATATAGAGGCAGCACCTGCAGGGGCGGTGGTCCCTAGCTTTCACTTCTATTTAAAGGACATTTTAGCAACGCCAGGTTGGGGGAGTGAAATGGAAGGGGGGGGGGGGGGGGGCTTCCTCTCTTTACAAGGACAGCATTCATCAAGCCAGAGGTGGAGGGGGCTGGGGGCGCAAGATGTTACTGCAGGCCGGTGAGAGGAGGGGGGTTGGGGAGAGGAAGAGGAGGGACGTGACGATTTGTTGCCCCCCCCCCCCCCTCCACAGAGAGGATGCTGGGAGCTGATTACGGCCAAATGGGGATGTCACAGCAGCAGCTGGAAGGATGAGGGTGTGTGAAGGAGGTCATTTTGCTCTCTGCAGGGGGTTCTCGGTGTGGAGTAGGGTGGTGGAAGGGGGGGGGGGGGGGGGAGGTCTGTCCTCACCTCTCCTCTCGCCTCCTGCTTTGAAGTCGTCTGGTTCTAGTGCTCCACAGCTGATAAAGAGTGTGAGAACAACAGAGAGAGAGGGGTTGAAAGATCGACCCCAAAAACAGGAACATGGAAGTTCATTGCAAGTATTCGATAGAGAGAGAATTCAGTGATAAGGATGGATTCTGTAGATGACTATCTGGTGCCGCCTGTTCAACCGGTTGTTGACTAGACTACCATGTAGGAGTGCAACAGTTACTGATCAATTGAGTAGATTACAAATAAGAATCCATTTTGGGTGAAAAGTTTGAAATGTTATTTTTGAGGGGCACTAGGCCCTCTTATATTAAGTCTTAACACAAATATTAAATGCCATTGACAACGAACGGAGAATTTAAGTCATATGTGTCTGAGCAAATCTGTGTCCACCCTTGGCCAATAAGGGACCACCATTCTTGGTGACGTAACTAAGGTCGCCACTAACTTCACACAGGTGTGATTTTTCTAAGTAAAATACAAAAATATAAACGTCTTGAATCTCTTGATTATTTGATTAATAGCTAAAGTAATCAACATAATCGCTAAAAATAGCCTGGATAGTTGCAGCCCCACTAGCATCCATGATGCCGGTCTAGACTGTTCCTCCAGTATTTCTGGTGTAGAGGCCGGTGCTTTGAGCCAACAGTCAGCATGAGTTCCATTGAGCTTGATGAGTTCCAGTGCTTCGCAGTACTTGGAGTGGCTGACTGCTCACTCAGCCAGACCATTTACTGTGAGGACACGCAGTGCCTTTGCGCTCAGCCTTAAGTGTTGTGGTGGAGAACATCCATCAGTGCAGGAGATGAGTGTGTCTGTGTGTGTTGGGAGGTCAATGAGGCCACGGCTACACAGTGCCTGAGACCCTGGACTACTGATGATGAAACTCTCTGCCCTATTTGTCCATGTCTCCACCAGGCCGAAGGCATGGCGAGAGAGTATGTTTTGCACTCTGTGTGTGTGTGTGTGTGTGTGTGTGTGTGTGTGTGTGTGTGTGTGTGTGTGAGTCCGTCCGTCCGTCCGTCCATCTGTTAACCGCTAATCTCCGGCACCGTTAACCCAGTCGATGCCAAATTTTGCACACAAATTCTCTAGATGCCAACGATGAACCTCTGCCCCAACTTTGGCCTGTTTCTAGCGACACCAGGAGGCCGACTTTTGTAAAACCCATTTTTCTATATTACTACTCCAGATTCTGTCCAAAAAATTGTTACACAGTATCTCTATAGTCATGTGTTCAAGACGGATCTGTCATATTCCATCCTAATTGGCTAACATTGTCTTTGAAAGTTTGCAGGATTAGCCCGTTTTTGAATAAAAAGCCTCATGAACGCAGAATGCAATTTAAGTGAAATCTTTCACAGACTTTCCTACTAGGCTGAGGAATATATATCCCACCCTTTTCACATTGGCCTGTGGTGGAACAGGCCAACAGGTGGATTTTTGCTAAAAACGTTTTTGGAACAAAATGCCTCAAATCATCCAATTGCCATCCAAGGCGTAAAGAAGAAATGGCACCCTTTTCACATTGGCCTATTATAGCGCCACCAGGAGGCCACAACCTGACCTGCCCTGGTGGAGACCTGTGCCCCGAGGGCCACTTTATCTAGTTGCAGTATTATACTGTACACACAGATGCATCAACATGGGGGGGGGGGGGGGGGGGGGGGGGGGGGGTGTAAATTGACCTTACGAGTAATTATTTCTGTGTAAGACGTGCACACATGAACTGTACATACAGTTACAGTATATGCAGGTTTAGATATCCACATCAAATCGATATCATACAGCGGCATAATTGATCTGTAAGGTCCAAGTTAAATTCCCTCATGAATGAACTGTTTACAGTATAATATGTGAATTTGCAATGCATATAGACATTTAATGTGTATGCCTACATATATGTGTGTATGCAGTACGTGTGGCTCTGTATGCAGTATGTGTGGCTGTGTGTGTGTGTGTGTGGGTGGCTGTGTGTGTGGGTGCAGTACGTGCAGCTGTGTAGTATTATTATTATTCAATTGTTTTTATTGGTTTTTCCAAGTGTGTGTGTGTAGTACGTGTGGCTGTGTTTGCGCAGTATGTGTGTGTGTGTATGCAGTACGTGTGTGTATGCAGTACGTGTGGCTGTGTGTGTCTGCAGTATGTGTGTGTGTGTGTGTGTGTGGGGGGGGGGGGGTTGATTGCCACACGCGGCCCCTGGGGGTGAGACCACAGTCTGCTGTAATAAGGCCCGTTGCCATGTTTACACGCGTGTTTGTGTTTGTGAGGTAGGGAGTGATTGATTGCTGCTCTGCGTCCCCGAGGGCAGATTGGGTGATAGAGGGAAGGGAGGATAGGAGGAATGAAGGCCTTCTTCTCTTCATCTTGATGGACCATGCTCCCAGGGAGTTCCCACTCTGGGAACGCTTATCCAACGCTAATGGAATGGGGTGTACTACTGTACCTCTCCTCAGGGGTTCTCTCAGGTTTCTTTGTTATTTTTGAGTGGTGCAACCACTCCCTTACGGAGCTATGTGTGTGGCTGGGTGGCTGGCTGGGTGGGTGGCTGGGTTGGTGCGTCTGAGCACGAAAACAGCATGGTTGTTTTTCACCACCTGTGCGCAACCTAACATACACCAACACACACGCACATATTAACTGTATATATGGTGATTTCGGGTGTGCCAGTAAAGTACAGTACAGTACAGTACAGTACAGTAGAGGCACCCCCACACGGTAACTCTGTCATTTCTCAACCGTTTCGGACGCGGGGTGGCTCGCCGGAATCAGGCCGGCACCCTGGGTTGGAGCCCTGCACGGGCCTAAAATCTAGGCCCTGGCCCGGCCCGGAAGCCAGACATATTTTTATTTAATAGTTCAAGCATGCATGCCGCCGCCGCGGTCGCTCTATTGGTGCACGGACGCAGCAGCAGCAGCAGCTACACACTCACAGCTGCACTATATCGCTCTGATAAACCCACATTAAGGAACAAGAAGTCAATAACACACAGACATCACACTAAAAAGTAGCCTACTTAATTATAGTTTTATACAGTAGCTGCTGCACGTGCACTGTCAATCAGCGCAACGTGTTGTGAGCTTGCAGATCGGCTATCGTGGACTCACGCTGCATTATAAAACCCAGAGTAGACGGACAATAATAAGAACACTTACGTTATGTATCTGCAGTTTCTGCAATGTACAAATCCAACTTTGTTTAGTGTGGTACTGGTAATAATACTCCCGCATTATTTAATTTGTTTTATTGCGGACTGCGGATCTCCTGAGATGAATTATGTCAGAGGAGAGCCGTAGCCTAGGCTACTTAGTACTCTGTGTGTGTGTGTGTGTGGTTGTGTGTGTGTGTACAGCTGCGCTGCACAATAATTAGGAGAGAGAGAGGACGAGAGTTTATAGGCGCGGAGCGAGAGAGATGGAATGTAAAACACGTTCAATATTACAGATTTTAGTGTGCTTGTGTGTGTGGAGGGGTTAATTGTCACGTCACTATGGAGTAGACAGCAGCATGCTGCCGCGCTGCTGAAGTAAGTCCAGTCTGCGTGAAATTCACATCGGAAAATTAATATAACGCCGCGTGAGCCCGCCCCGCCCCTGCCCGTTGGGCAGTGACAAAGTCGGCCCGTTTTGGTGGGCCGGGCCCCGTCAGTACCAGACGGGCTTGCAGGTCTCTACCCTGGGTGTGTACTTCTGGGTCTGGAACCTCCGCCCCATCCCCCACCCCCACACGGAGTTGCACCACTCACTTCACACGGGTGTGATTTTTATTATAACATATCCTGCACATAACGTGCACATCGTGCACACATTTGTTTATTTAGAGTAGATGGGACGCTGCATATCAATGGACATTACATAATATGCAACGTAAATACCGGTATGCCGGATTCAGCAAAGATGCTAAATTACATCCGTAGTCCAAAACAAAACAAAACAGTGACAGACATTACATTAGGAAACGAAGCATAAGAACATGCTGTACACATAAGGATAATGTACAAGTGCATCTATATGGTTTACCATCGTTTTTATAGGGCAATACGGATTTGTAACTTAAGTAATTTGTGCAGTATTGCTTTCAAGTAATACAGGATACGCTGTTGAAGTACATTAGACTATACATGGTCACAGGTTTGGAAATGAAGGACAATCTCTTGAACTTTTTTGTAACTATCTCAGATTTAGAAATATATAATGCAATTATTGTACAGTAAGTACATTGAATAAATACAGTATCTAAAGTGTATATATATACACAGCATATTTATTTTGCTGAGAGGGATATTTTGGAAGATGTATGAAATCGATTTCGATGATAAATCTGTGTTGTGCATCCGTTGTGTATCCGTTTCTTGGCCCTGTCTGCTATGACAGCATTTCCCTCAGCAGATCATTCAAATTTGGTATTTGTTGTGGTGCGTGTTGGCGCAGCCTGCCAGAGTCAGACTTTCAGTCCCAGTCTTGTCATCTCTCATCTCCCCTCTTTACGCTTCTTTCTGAGTAAAGCATAAAATCAAAAAATTAATCCAAATCGTCTTTCAATCTTTCGTTACTGTACTTTAGAAGGTTGAAGTATACCAGAGGCACGCCTTGTCTTAAAGCCCTTCACTGAAATCTATTATAAATTGAATGCCTGATTTATACTTACTTGGTTGTGCATTGGCGTGACCCGTTAATAGATCAGCTATTTTCGAAACACAACACTGGCGTGCACTAATAATAAATCGGGCTTGATTTTCTTTCAAAGCTCGTAATTTTGCTGGCTGTGTCATGACTGTTTAAGATTGCGGAGTGTGGACCGATAGGCTTGGCTTGGGGCGTTCCTCACATTCTCTGCAAGTCAGAGCGTCGTGTGGGTGGGGGTGGGGTGGGGTACACTGAGGTTGGTTGCCACAACGAGATCTGCCGCCCGGCGCCCACATGCGTATCGATACCTGTCACCCAGATTTTGGCAGGATGGAGGGGGTGAGTGTGGCCGGGAGGCAGACAGGGGCTTTCCAGACTCGGGCTTCGTAAATCCTTGGTTTGACAGCCCATCTCCAGCTTTCTGTCTACACAGGTACCTGCCCTAACAGACACTTTTCTCTCCGTATGTACGTACAGTTTCTTTACACATGTACACTGTGCCTTCCTCCCCCGCCATGCCTCTCCTTATCTCTCTGCCTCTATCAACCCTGTGCGTTCCATTCACCCAATGTGTTTGACTTCTATTTGTTCATTGCCATAGCTGCTGTGGCCTCGGCACTAGCCAAGCAGAAAACACCCGTAATTAGACAAGAGGGGGAAAAAACACAGATTGAGATGTGGTTAGGATAATGACGGGTGCCAATCAGTGAGCAGAGATGGGGTTTGGATTAATGGCTTGGAGGCATTCCTGTGTGATCTGAAAAGCGACTTATTTTTGTCTTCCTGTCTAAAACCTAGAAAAGATAATGGCCCGGTTTCCCAAAGGACACATGGTGTAAGAGGTATGGTGTTGCACATGCTCAGATGCCCTCTAGGCCGCACACAGAAGCCTGTGAACATAGACATTTCGTGCATAGATGTGCCACGCAATCGTAGGCCTCCGGCCTGGTATGGTAGGCCTCAGGTCTACCATTCTGAAATTTTATTTAATAATATTTGGACTGCTGGACAGCTGACAGTATTATATATATATATATATATATATATATATATATATATATATATATATATATATATAGGGCATCTGAGCATGTGTAACATCATACCCCTTACTCCATGTGTCCTTTGGGAAACCGGGCCATTGATGATAACATGTGCACCCTAATTTTGGGTGCATTTGCCAAGTTTTTTGCACACCTACGTCGAATTCATCTTAGCTGCATTTACCCATCCTCACTATTCTTATTTATACTTGGTTGCGTGCTGTATTGTGCACCAAAAATAGCCAAACTACAAGCTCGAAATGTGTTGCACCTGACACATTTTGAGCTTGTAAATCGGCTATTTCCGGTGTGTGACACAAGTTAACTAAGTGCAAACTAGAAAAGTGCTCCTAGGCCTATGTTCGGAATTCAGTCATTATTATGTTCAAATTATGATTTGAAAATGTTGTTCAAAGCAAACTTTGTTTGGCCGATGTAAGCATTTTGGGAGTGTGTGTGTGTGGACAGTTTCACATCGATTGGGCCAACAGTGCCGGAGCTGTTCGCAGACCGAATGACGGACTGACTGATGTACACCCTGTACAGCCACGCCTTTGACCTGCGAAGACAATCAGGCTTCAGTAGCAGTGAACTATTGAGCAGTTGGGGTCCAGGGTCTTACTCAAGGACACTTGGGGTGCCTGCTGGCCAAGTGGTCCAGGCACATGCCACATGCCAGGCTTTGGCCTGACAGCGTGTCGTGTGTTTGAGTCCTGTTCATGACGACCTTTGCTGCATGTCTCTCCCCTTCTCTCTCCCTCTTTCCTGTCCATCTTCACTTGATACTATCAATAAAGGCAGAAAAGCCAAAAATAAATCTATAAAAATGGACACTTGAACACTGGAGGAGCTGGGGATTGAACCTTCTGGTTCCCAGACAGCCACTCTTCCTCCTCACTACACCCGCTGTATGTGAGAGCTTCACAGCTATAGGGTTGGTCTCTTTAATCCCCTCTATTATGCTGTCTGTCACTGGATCAGCAATTTCGGCACGTAACACATTTCTGTAAACTGTTGCCTACACCGTGGGCCTGACGGGTAACTTCCATAATGATGAAACAAGTAAATGTGGGATTGCCAAGCATTGTGACAGCAGACAGTTAATTTTCCTGCCTTGGTTTAGCCCCCCCACCCCATTCACCACTACCACGGGTGAAGGGGTAATGCTGTGCTCTTGAATCATTGAATGTTTGGATGAAAGCATGGAAAGGATACAAGCCAAATACATGGTTTTGTACACGTGCCAAATATTAATTTTACAGGCTCTTTAATAATATATCATCCCACCCACATTTCAACGGTTAATTAAAGTTTGTAGAAACAACTGACGGCCGGGCTACACCGGGCGATTGAGACAGAGTAATGGAATGGTAATGGTAATATATATGAATACATTTTGTTTGTTCTTTGTAAAGATTCAAATAATATTGAACATTGCTTTCTCAAGTGTGACATATTACCACAACATACTAATGACTGGTATGACTGACTTGGATGACAGTTTAATGGAAATGGTGACATGCTGTGCACCATGAAGACATTGATGATTTTGGATTGACATTCGTTGATAACTTTACTGTCAGTATAACATCAAATCAGAATTACGTCATGACAGCTGGCTGATGGAGTCATATCATATTATAGATCCACTCGGTTGTTCATGTTGACAGTTTGTGCGTAGAAACCCATGTTGACAGTCGTGTGTGCATACAGTACCAGTGCTCATAACATAGTGATCTTAAGAACATGTTTCCTGTTTGCCAAATGTAAAAATAACACTACAGTCTTTAAATGTCGCAGGTCTCCCACGACTTGCATTGGCACTAAGGGAATCCCTGGAATGTGTACGTACCTGTATTTATTTATCACATGTGTGTCTAAGTATTTATACCACATTTGAAGGTTAAAGTGTTTGAGCAATGGTTGTAATGCTTTGACTGGCAAGGCTTCAGAAGCCGTGTGTACGCGCATGCATTTAGAGGGCTTCGCAGAGAACACACAGTGGGTTGATCTAATGCTTGATTTATTTTGTTTGCACACCGGCGTTGTGCAGCGAAAACAGCAGATTTACAAACTCACACCATGTTGCATCATGACTCCTGAGTTTGTAGATCGGCTATTCTCGGTGCACAACACTGGCACATAGATGTATAACAAGGTGAGACTCAAGTTCCAACTGGAAGATGCTAAATCACAGATCCCCACCCACTCTATTTCTGTCACTCACAACTCTCTCTCTCTCCCTCCTTCTCTCTCTGTTTTGATAGTTATTGTGTCTAGGTCTCAGGGAAAGGTAAATTGGCACAGCGTAAGGAAAAATTGCACTTTTTGTTTTTCTTACAGGTGTTTGTGTGTACTGTATGCACAAATGAGCGTGAGTGACACAATTCAAACAAGACAGAACTGGAGGTGTAGAGATTCCCCTCGGTTTCATCACAACAAAGCAACACATGATGACAGAGATACTGCTCTGTTTAGAGGGCGAGTCGCTGAGCGTAGGTCTGCATACAGCAACGGTAGCTCTGGCTACGGCAGAGTGCTTGTGAAAACACAGGGGAGGTGTGGGCGTAAGGAATAATCTTTAGAAATAAATTCACAACGGTGGAGAATAATATTTTGCTCTTTATCAATAGGTGCGGTTGTACACACTGTACATGTAGAATATTTCATAAGTGCATTCATCCACAGGAAGGGGACGGTGACAGGAGTTTTTACTGCAACGGTGAAAATGGCAAGATATTTGTACAGTACTGCTCAGCGATTGTTTTTGTTTACCAACTGATACATTTTCAGACTCTTCCAGAAAACCATACACATTGCTAATACTGTACAGCAGAACACATATAGGCACTACAGTATAACATTTACATATAAATTGCCAGTGCAGGGTATAATAATACATACTACTTCACTCAGAGTGAAATTGCCTTTTAAGTTCTAATTGGAAAAAGTTAGCCCTAAAGCCCCCTGCCATTATTACCCAGGTACTGCATTATACCATATGGTACCTGACTCATTCCTCAACGACTGCTGTGTTTCTATGATTTGCTTATTCTTTCTGCATATAAGCTTTATTCTTGGCACAACTGTGGTAGGGAGATCCAGTGTCTAGATAAACCGCCCCACCGATAGATCTTCACAACAGCAGATTCATAACCAGCACCAGCCTTGTACTGTACCTGCTCACTCATTGTCAAAGCGTATTGATACAAAACCTGTGATGTACAGTAGCATTTGTTTGCTTGAACACCAAGATCAAGAGACTTTATTTGGCATTTGCATGAATGCATACTGTGGGAATTCTTTGAAAGAACAACCAAAAGAGAAACAGCGGTTTTCCGTTAAGTGCAGCTCTCGCAGTAGAAACTGTACTTCTGCAGTGGCTACATTTGTAGCGGTGCAGATGAGTGACACTGTAGCTCAGCTGATGAAAGCAGAGTAATTGATCCGTCTCTCGGTGGGTAGGTTGCCAGGTTTGAGACTAAAACCTCCATCTCCTGCAGGGAATTGAGGCTGTTTGGCTTTGCCCTGTTAACACACGACTGCTGTACTGTAATTTCAGCTCGCCTGTAATGTGATGAGTAAAGGTGTAATTGCCTGTGGTTTCTCTCTCCCCCTCTCTTTCTCTTTTCCTCCATTTATTTTCTCTCTTCTCCTTCTTACAGCCACCCCACGCTCTCTCTCTTTCTCTACCTCTCTCTCATGCTCCAGGGCATCTCAGTGATTACTCTATTTGTCTATTTGTGGTCGGGAAGAATGTGCTTGAGTTTCAGAGTTTGACAACATAGCAGCCCACAATAATGAATAAGTTATGTTGGTAATGTTGAGGCAGTTATACAGACGGCTGCAAATATTGGTAGCCTTGCATTTTATTTAAATAGAATATGGACAGTTGAAATATATTTCACCATCGCTTACATGTTTGTGTTTGGTTCCAGCCATATCAAACTAAATGTAACTATAGCTCAGTCATAATTATTGGTGTCGTTTTAGATACCAAAAATCTATATTCAATCTTATCACTCATGCAGCCAGTTCAAAAGGAGAAAATTACACACTTTTTGTTCTACTGGGTATCTCATTTATCATGACTAGTTGAACACCAGAAGGAAAAGTAGAGTAGCCTGAGGAGATTTGAAAAAAGTTAGCCTGATAGTCAAGCATGGTTACTTGGTGTATACTGAGCCAACATCTCTGGACTTGGTCGCAAGTGGAAAACTGGTCTAAGATTGAACAGAATGATTGTTCGAATGGTTGAACAATTAAAACGACAACGGTTATCGTCCCATCCCTAGCCTTGCGGGAATTTCTTCAAATTTGTCACAAAAGTCCACTCAATTATATACTGATTAGATTTTGGTGGTCAAAGGTCAAGATCATTGTGACCTAACGGAACATGTTTCATACATTATATATACTAGTCCTTACCCGTTCTGAATATATGAACAGCAAATGATGTTCAGTGTGGGTAATGTGTTAAATGCTGCAGTACAATCATAAGTATACCATTGATACAATTGGTATTGTGGCTGCTTTGGAGAGGTTATCCTTTAACATGAATAATCAGTTGGATAAATATGATTTGAAGTGGAACGTGTTCCTCAGTCATGTTGCAGGTCCTTTGGTGTGATCCATGGTCAGGCAATGCCCTTTTGCTTGTTTATTGTATTAATATACATAGTCCTTACCCGTGTATGGACTATTGCCCCCCATAAATATATTTAATTGGTCTTCATTTTAACTTGTATAATATATTTGTGTCTTTTTTGTGTGAATAAGAACAGCACTATAACATGAAAATATTTGTATAAATGCATGGTAGGGAAATGTTTTCATGGCAAGGACTGTAAAATGTACACTTATTAGCCCACAGAACCCCATTTGAAAAGTATGAAAGACCCCAGTTTGACATGCAGCACAGAAAGTATGGGCTGTGGCACAGGTATTCCCAAATGTACAGTGTGGGTCTGTGTCCGTCCCAACATGCATTTCACTGGTGACACTGGTGACACGTGATTTGCGGGGAGATGAGTTGTTCAGTACCCCCCTGGTGGCCGCGGGGGGTACTGCGCCCTGGGTTGGATTATTATTTCATATAAATGGGTGATGTAAAAACAATATCTGTACAGTAAATACGACAGTTGCGTCGGTAAAAAGTAGCCAAGCTGGATTCTGGGAGCGTGCAGATTTATTTTGGCATGGAGAGATGTGTGCTAATAGTGTGGCTCGGTCGGAGATAGACCACGGACAAATAAACGGGTTTTTATTCACTAATAAATTCATTATTAATCTTATTGGAAAAATGGCTTCGTTAAGACCTCCATATTATTATGGTCAATGCCTGTGTGAAAAGTGGGAGCGATTGGTGCAGGCAATGAGGAGATAAGTGTTTGTTTCTGACAGACAGACAGACAGACAGACATTCGCTCGTTTATAGTATGATGAACTTTGTGCATTTCTCCACTTCCAAAAATACCAAAACTAAAAATAATTATGTCCAATTGGAGACAAAAGCTGTGTCCATACATAAACAATTTTCCATCTTGCACCTTACGTTTGACACTTTGTGTATATCGATGGAATACAATGTTTTTTAGTTTGGAGTAATTTTTAGGATGTGTAACTGTAAATAGTGCTACTTTGTTTTTGATATCTTGGCATGTATACTGTTTACAGTACATGTATCCAAATAGTAAGTCAAGTCAGATTGACTTGTATAACACAGAACACAAGGAAATATGCAGTGCACAAAAAAACATGCATCATTCTGAACACACACACACACACACACACACACACACACACACACACACACACACACACACACAAAGTATAGTATACTGTATTGGTCAAGTGTATGAGGGAAGCAGAGCAATGCGACTGAAGTGTGTGTTCAAAGTTTGTGTTTGTGAACACGTGTAGAAGGTTTTCCAAAGAATAAGGGAGTTCACTGTAGCCATCTGGAGGAAGTTGTTGTTCTATATGTTGTAATTGGTCAGGGTTGTCTACTCCCCTGAAGTAGATAGACTGTCTTTTCATAAGATCATAGGGAGACTGGGAGGCATGCAGAACAGGGGACACACACACACACACACACACACACACACACACTTGTAAGCCGATGTGTTCCAGTGGTGTAAAGTAACTAAATATACTACACTGTACTTAAGTAGTACTGTACTTATTCAGTGATTACAATTATATTAAAACTTAAGTTACTGTAGATTTAGATTACAAAACACAAAACTTGTTTACATCAGGGACCCTGATGTAAACGAGTCTTAGTGGTTTTTATGGTTTCGTCCTCTAAGTAGCAGTTTTTCTATTGACAATTCCAGTGAAATAAAACATTAAATCAATCAAAACCACTTCAGCCCTTATATACTGTATTGCAGCCAAAATAAAATAGCCAATCTACAAGGTCACAATGTGTCTTGTTTAACTGATATTTTCTAAAGATTTTTGAACTTTCATTTCAAGTATTTTGATGCCGATGCTTTTGTACTTTTACGCAAGTTCATTTTGAATACGAGACTTCTTGAATATGAGCACTTTTGGTATGTCCTACATGCAGAGGTTTAAACCACTGTTGGGAATGAAAGTTATTTCTCTATTGTGTCTTTGTGTCGTTCCCACTACATATTTCACTTGTTCTCGGTTTTTGGAACGCTCTCAGAATATCAGCATTTCTATATATATATATATATATATATATATATATATATATATATATATATATATATATATATATATATATATATATATATATATACAGTACCTGTATGTTTAAGTATTATTACACTGTACTGCCAAAGGCATACACATGGCCATGAAGGTATGGAGAGAGAGAGACCATGGCTGAATAAATGTAATTCATATTTATACATTTTGTCAAGACACGTATGCGCACACACACACACACACACACACACACTCACTCCTACATAAAGCGCGCGCACACACACACACACACACACACACACACACACACACACACACTGTCAGGGAGTCACATTCCCTGCTCTCAAGCACGAAACTGGGCAGGCCTTGTGTGAGCAGAAATGAGACCTCCAAGTGTGGCACGTATATCCTGTACATTTAGAAGCTTTTAAACGCATCACTTTTCCTTTTTTGTAGGTTTTCAGAATATTTGCTTGGCGGCAGACCCCCAATGCTGACAGAGCTTGGCTGGCGTCCCAGAGTAGAACAATATCTGCCAGGAGTGGACCGAGGGGCCCCAGCATCCACCCCTAGAGACACACACACACACACACACACACACCGTCAAACACAGTATACACCAAATGTCTGGCCTTTAAACCGTCAGCGCTCAGGCCTGGCCTTACATAATGACAGAGAATGGAGGCATTAAGGCAATTTGTTTGATTTAAGTTGTCATGGCGTCCTGGACCCTGCCCTTCTCAGCTGGTTTTGATACCCTTGGTCGGGTCCTGTGTGTCGCAAACCAAGAAGAATGGATAAGCTTACTCACACAGACAGCAGGACTGGTTGGGGGAGAATAGAGTTATAGCAGTACGTAAACGCCAATTCATGCTTCTTTTCGACGTCTTAATATCTTCTGGTTCAGACAGGCTTAGTTTGGAGAGTCAGGACATCTGGAAGTGGACGAGTAAGTACAGAGGAAAGGTTCTGGGACCGGCCATCAGAAGTTTGGAATTAAGTTAATCACCTATACCTTTCCGAAGAAAGGTTCAGAGGTCTGAAGGAGGCAAGGAGCATATATTGGCCTTGAGCTTTACCAGTCTCAGAGAGAGATGTAGGAGGGGTTGCTACATAGAGCTGGGATTACATTCTGTTGGTTGGAGAGGGGAAATGATGTTGCATTTTCACGGTGTTGTGTAGTCTTCCCCCTCCTCCACTTGACATGAAGGCTGGTATTGTTGGTTTCAGGTTAAGGTTCATTACCCCTGGTCCCCTCCCCATTGCTCTGCAGGGATAGCCCCTATAGGACCCTGCTTCACGCAGCCTAAACTGTCTGCTCAGTGAAGGAGAGCACTTGACCTGACGAGGGGTTGTGTATGTGTAGCGTGTAATATCGAGTTGGTATGCATGCATACAGTATGCTGTACAGTGTCGATATAAAATGCAATTTTGTGTGTGAGAAATAGGGAGACATTAACGAAAGTGTCAGCATGCCAAACAGAAGCGCAAGAGGCACGCCAGAGGCGATTAGGCTGAGCCCCGGAGCGCTTTAAAGAAGTCCAATCGAAGCCGATCAAAACTGCCCACTGTGCGTATGCACGCACGCTCACATCCACACAGCACATCTGTATAGGTGTGTGTGTGTCTAATGTGAGTGTTTCTATATAGTACAGCCTATGACCGAGTGAAATAGAGGCCCAGTGTTCTTGGTTCCCTGGTCTAAATAAGGGGTCTTTATCCCTCTGGCTGTGTGCAGAGGCTCTGCGGACCCCACTAAAAGGGCCCAGAGCGTTTCCTCTGCACAGAGCATGACTCCCCTGCCTCTCCAGGTGTGGTGACCACAGCCAGCACAGCTTTTCAAACCCACAATCACGCCTGATCTGCAGCCTGGATGCAGACCTGTGTGTGTGTGTGTGTGTGTGTGTGTGTGTGTGTGTGTGTGTGTGTGTGTGTGTGTGTGTGTGTGTGTGTGTGTGTGTGTGTGTGTGTGTGTGTGTGTGTGTACGCTTGCGCGTACGCACACACTCACAAATACAGTACATACATAGTATCAAAGGCTATCTCAGGCATGTACTTCTTGCATAATACATGCACAATGCTAGTATGAGAGACTCACACACACTCAAAACCATAGAAACATAATACACACACACTTCTAATTTAAACTCTATTTTCCCCCAAGTGTCCATTAAGTTCCCTCCCCTCTTGGCGTTCGCTGACAGTAACGGGCATTATTTGAGTTTGAGGATTTTTTATAATCTGCTCTGATAGGCTCCAGAAACAACACATTCTCTATAGTCACTGCATCTGAACACCCTCTCCTCAAGCCAACAGGAAGCCATGGGGATTCGGGGAACATGTGATGAGGAATGCGCCCCTTAATGGAAAGATCTAGTCGAGGTTTGTCAATTTCTGTCTCTCTCTCGTCTCTCCTCTAGATTTCATTTGAGCTGGCGGAGTACACGGCTAACGTGGATGGCGTGGGCACTCTGCGCTTGCTGGACGCCATCAAGACGTGCGGGCTGACCAATGATGTGCGTTTCTACCAGGCCTCCACCAGCGAGCTGTACGGCAAAGTCCAGGAGATCCCCCAGAAGGAGACCACGCCCTTCTACCCCCGCTCACCTTATGGTAAGACACAGACATACACCCTTTTACAGTAGAGTAGACCACCCCGCTCATTGGCCTTGTTAGAGTGCTTTTGGTTCTCCCTGAAATATGGTAGGTCCGGTTTCAATCCCCCCCCCCCCCCCGGCTGGGTCATACCAAAGACTATAAAATTGGGACCCAATGCTTGGCAATCAGGATCATGGGTTAGTTTTGGGGGTATGTCCCTGCAACGTGCTAGCGTCATGTCCAGGGGGTGTACTTGTACATCAAGCAGCCTCACCCTGTAGAAACAGATAGGGCCCCTGCCCTGCTATGGGCCACATGGTTCAGGAACCATTGATTCCGAAGGTTACTTACTTTTACTAGAATAGACCCCTGGGGGACTCCAGTCACCAAAGTATATACTGTAGGGATTTAGGTGGTCATGCGGTTACCCTTTTGCCGCACTTAACCCATTTTGACCTGAGATCAGATTCTAAAAATGTCTTCTACATCCTGACAGTTTTCTAAAAAAGCTATGTTTTTATGTCAGTCGTTCTTCGATTAAAAGAAAATAGCAGACCTTTTTTTATTTAAATATTTTTTAACAGTTTGCAGAATTACAGTACATTTCAAGCACAAACTCAATACAAATTACAAAGACTGTTAACTGTGAGTGGACGACCCAATTAAGCATTACACTTGTTTACAAGAGGGTCCACCATGTTCAATTCATCAAAACATTTAGAGACGTACAATTAAACACCTATATACCGGTAGTCAAAGAACAAAACAGGAATTCATCATAAAGGAGGTAAAAAGGTAAAATAAACATATACAGTGAGGGGAAAAAAGGGGGGGGGTGGTGGGGGGATTCAGATTTTACGGGGGCCAGTTTCGAATTGCAGCCGTCCGTAGGTGCCCTTTGACAGCGGTTTTGAAGGAGTCAAGGGATTTCCATGTCTTAATGACCGTTGGTAGGGCTTTGCACATTTTGGTGGCATAGGAGCGAAAATAATTTAGTCCCTTGTTTGTGCCGAATCTGGGTTGTACGTGGTTCGTTGCACTCCCTCTGGTGTTGTGGGTGTGGACTTCGTTAACATTAAGGAAGTATCTATTCTAGACAGTTACATGGGTATCTTGGTGGTGTATCGAATCTTGTGGACCAGACCAAGCTCGTGCTATGAGCTTGTAAATCTGCTATTTTTCAATGGCTACGTAAAGCATAACAAATGCTAACACCAAAAGGGGTTCCCGCCCAAAATGGGTTAAAAACTATCGTGTAGCCTACGTATACAGTAGATATATATACACATTATTGCTGAACTTTGATGCCTTCACACCCATCTTCAAAGGTTTGCGTGTGTCTATGAACAGAGAGGGGCTTCAGTGCTTGGGGAGACTTTGAGCTCTCCATCCCCCCCCCCCCCCAAGCCCCAGGCCACATGTCTGACTGGAGTAAGGCTCTCACTTTTAACAAAGACACCTTTATATCCACAGCACTCGGCACTCACTTTCAGCACACACACTCGCATAGACATTCAGTCACACATACACAAATGCACGCACGCGCCTTGCGTACCCGTGTGCTGGAGATCGGATTTCATGTTCGGTGTTGTCTAAATGTTCTCTGCACTCCGACACTTTACTCATCTGTCAGCACTTGATCTGGTGCTGGATGGGAGGCACATACCATAATAGGCATGGTCTGCTCTATTAATTAGAAGAGTGTGTGTGTGTGTGTGTGTGTGTGTGTGTGTGTGTTAGGGGGGGGGGGGGGGGGGGAGCTCATGGAGTTGCCATGGTGACCTCCCTTCACCTCAAGTGCATTTCCTGACCTCGATGTCTTAAGCAATGGGCGCCTCCTCTTCTTGGTCGCACTGGTATTCCCCTCATCACAAGAGACCGGGAAGTAGGAGGAGAATGGTGGTGTGAGGAAGGAGGGGAGAACATTTAGTACGTGCCTGTTTTTGGTCAATCAACAGGAGGCTGCCTTCGATGGTGAAATGCAAACGGCCGCACAGATACACGTAACACGGCACCATCTCTTGTAGCAACAACGGCTTCTACTATTTCTATAACGTACTCTTCAGACTGTCGATCTTACTCTCAATTCCACTCAATTTAAGCTCTTTAAACCTGGCGTCCCAATTTTGGGCATTTCATTATAGGGGAACATTGTCAAAATCAAAAGATTTAAAGGGAATTTAAGTAACTCATAAGCACAGCCATTACTACAAATGCTGGTATCAAGATGTACATAATAATAATAATAATAATAATAAAACTTTATTTGTATAGCACCTTTCATGACATGAAATGCAGCTCAAAGTGCTTTACAGAACAATGGAGAATAAAAGAAAAGCAAGGCAACGACAAAAACAAGCAGTAATGCAATACAGTGAGGACATGAATAACAAAATAATAAAAAATAAAAAATAAAAGATCAAGCAATGTTGTAGAAGTGGGTCTTGAGCTGAGCTTTAAAAATGTCTACAGAGGCTGCCTGACGAAGGTACAGTGGGAGCTTGTTCCATGCCGACGGCCCGTAGAAGCAAAAAGCTGCTTCCCCGTATTTTTTAGTTGCCATTTTCTTAGGCAAAGCGAGCAGGCCAGCAGTGGAAGACCTTAGGGGGCGGTTTGGGACATATTCAGGCAGGCAGTCATGTAGGTAGGTAGGAAGGTGCGAGACCATTGAGGGCTTTATAGACAAGTAAAATAATTTTATAATCAATCCTAAAAACAACCGGAAGCCAGTGCAGTGATGCCAAAACTGGAGTAATATGTTCTCTCATCTTAGTTCTAGTTAAAACTCTGGCTGCTGCATTTTGGACAAGTTGTAATCTGTCAGTTGTTTTCTTAGGCAATCCTGAAAAAAGTGCATTGCAGTAATCAAGCCGAGAAAAAACATAGGCGTGGATTAGCGTTTTTGCATCGTCCAAGGACACATAGGCTCTGATTCGTGCAATATTTCGAAGGTGAAAAAAGGCAATCTTGGTAACATGATTAATGTGTGAATTAAAATTAAATTCAGAATCAATAATAACCCCCAGGTTCTTTACTGTACTGTTACTTTCTACAGTCAGGTTGCCAAGTCTGCTTAATATTGATTCTTTCTGTTCACTAGAACCGATTATGAGAACTTCTGTTTTATCCTCATTTAGCTTGAGAAAGTTCTCATTCATCCAACATTTGATGCTAGACAGACAGGTAACCAGCGTGTCTAAAGCACAGGGATCATCTGGAGCCACAGAAAGATATAGTTGGGTATCATCGGCATAGAAATGAAAATTGACTCCGTGATTGGCAATGAGTTCGCCCAATGGCAGTATGTACAAGGAGAAAAGCAGAGGGCCAAGAATCGAGCCCTGTGGAATACCAGAACTGATGTCGTGTTTGTCTGAGTCAAACTCTGCTAGATTGACAAAGTAACTTCTATTTGATAGGTAGGAGGAAATCCAGGACAGGGCCGTACCAGACAGGCCTATCCAGTGCTCCAGACGCTGTATTAAAATTGAATGATCAATCGTGTCAAATGCAGCCGTTAGATCTAGAAGTAAGAGAACGGATACATGTTTCTTGTCAGCAGACACCCTAAGATCATTCATTACTTTTACAAGTGCTGTTTCTGTACTGTGACCTTTCCTAAAGCCAGATTGGAATTTGTTGTGCACATTATTGTTCTGTAGAAACAAAAACAGTCCCATCGGTTTACAGGTATCTAGGATCCACTTGTAGAGATAAAAAAATAAAATAAAGCATGGCTATCAGTTGAGGAATGCAAGCATAGGCGAGAGCGGCGAAGCGTCCTCACTGTACGATGAGCAGAAGCGTAAAATCATAGGCCTACTGTACCTTACTGCATATTCTATCCATCCGATAGACCGATGAACATTTACTATTTCACATCCCCCACTGCAGCTTCAATTCCTATTTCATAAGTTTTAAAATATGGGACCTACCTATACTTTTTAACTTTTTTGTTTCTTTTTTCATCTGATATTTTATTAATTTTATTTCGTGAATTATCCATTATCATATTCAATTGCTGTTCTATGCTGCACCACCATTTCGCCTACCTGTGCGAGCGAGTGACAAATGAAGCCTTTCTCTCAATAACAAATATTTCCAAAAAAACCTGTTGTAGAAGGATTGAGTTATCTGTGTCTTATACCTTTCGCTCTTCTGCCTCCATCTCTTTTCTTCTCCCAGGTGCTGCTAAGCTCTATGCCTACTGGATAGTGGTGAACTTCCGAGAAGCCTACAACATGTATGCTGTCAACGGCATCCTCTTCAACCACGAGAGCCCGAGGAGAGGTGAGTGCCAATCACTGTACCTCACATAAGCACACTTTCACTCCGACCAGTCGTCAATCATGTTTCAAAAATCATGATTATCATGAATACATTTGCGTTAATTCTACTCCACTAACACTGCTGGGGATCTATCTCCAAGCGCGAAGGCACTCCACGTGCCTCCACGCCCCTCGCACGACATTGATCTGTGCTCTGGCACCAATGTAGGCGTCTTTCACCACTTTCGTCAATATTACCCCCAAGTTCTTTCCCTGATCACGTGACACGCACGTCACACAGTGCAAGGTGCATGATGGGAAGGCGGACTGCCATTACCTAATTGGATCACAGCTTTTCGTGTAACCTCCATTGGTTTACGTGAGTGGTGAGCGTGCCATCAGGCGCCCAAACTCCTAGTTAGTTACAGTTAAGCTTGTTATACTTATTTATACTTGTATTTATTATTCTTAGTTGCATGTCTGTTTGTGTCACACACCAAATATGGTACACTGTGACACTGTGAGCTTGTCGATCTACCGTATATGTTTGGTGCACGACACCCACGTAAGTAAGTAGAAATAGGGAATTAGAATGATTCACAGGTTTCTTGTTAACCTAACCCTAAGACGAAGAGGACTTTAGCATTCTGAATTCTCTGCGAAAACATGCATAATGTCACACAAGACATGTAGTCATAAATGCACATAACTGCAAGCAGACACACATACACACACTGAGGCGTACCGAGAGAACGGTCTGCGGTCAGATTTTTTAATATGTGCTCTGAGCCCAGAGGGTCGCGAGCGCTGGTTTAACCCGATTTACACGCCGCTGCGACCCAAAATTAGTACCACATGACAGGAGCCCCCAGCATAGCGCCCAGGTCAGCCCGCTCAGGTGTTTATGATTTATCCCCTAATGAAGGCCCCGGCCACGACCCCAGCCAGGGATCAGGGGTCGGCCAGTAAAGCCTAATGGGTTACCACCGAGATAGGTGTGGGAACTGGGTATAGCTTACATCCAACTATTGGGGGGATGGGAGGAGGGGGCCCAAATAAACCACAGTTTTATTATGATAACACACTGTAACGGGAGATGATGGAGAGAAATTAGGAAAGGAATGGACTGGAGATGCAGGAGAGAATGGAGCGACACGGGAAACATCTCTCTGGCTTGCAGGGAAGCGAGAGGCACTTGGTGGAGAAAGCTGCTTGGATGACAAGACGTGGGCTGATGGAAAGAGAGACAAAGGGCTGAACCACTGGCCCTGAGAAATCATGAAATCAGAGAACCTTGCGTCAATCTCCTCACACACAGACTTACGCACCATGACCTTATAAGGACAAAGCCCACTACCCACCCTCGTGACCCCTCTTTAGCCTTACTTTGGCCAGCTCAATTTCTCCCATCTGTGTGCCTCTTTTTTCCCGCCTCTCTCTCTCTCTCTCTCTCTCTCTCTCTGTCTCTCTCTCCCCCTCTCTCTCTCCATCCCTCTCTCCCTCCATCCCTCTCTCCCTCCCTCCCTCCCTCTTTCACTCTTTCTCTATCGGTCAGCGTTTCCCGGCAGGCCACTGGCTTCGCTCCTGCCACTTCTCGTGTCAGAGTTACGTCTGTTGTTGCTCATAAAGTAGGAACGCTGTGCTCTGATGTGGCCAGATGTCCCGTGGCTGCCTTGCTCAACCCGGGGTGGCGCTTGTGTTGGCCAGGCTAGCCAGTGTTTGCCCAGGCCCCTGCAGGTGATGTTGTGACCCCACTACCTCCACGCCATGCAACCAGGGGGTGTTTGGCAGTCCTCTCCCTCACCCACAGGAGGGCCCGAGAGGGGAGGGACTAGTGCTGCAAACTGCACAAATGCTCATAATGTTTTCGCATTGGCACAATATGGAATGGATAAAGATAGAAGTGCTGAGACAGACGTTATGCTATATGAAGCCAAGCCTGCTAGACACGTACATTCAGCATGTTCATGTACAATTGTGGTGTTTTATAATATATCTGAACTAAAGACAGGAGCTGAGGCATTTTCAGAACACTTCTTTTTATTTGCTGTGCACAAAAGAAACATGGGTTGACTTGTGAATTCCTTAGAAATGACAAATACATGTATACTGTATAATATGTCTAATAATTTACTGTAGTCAATACAAAATGAATACAAACCATTACTGTGCTCGGCAGCACACGGCTAAATGCCTGCTGCAGTCAACCTGTTGGAATGGCGTGTTTCTGTACTAATAGCTGACAGGAAGATAAAGGATCATTCATTACCTGTGCACAGCCACTCCCTCCCTCTCTATACCTCTGGGGTAATTAGTCACTATAACGGGGAGGAAGTCCATGATGTCACATTCAGTGCACGCACGCACACGCACACAGAAAAGGCTGTGATGTCACCCTCTTCCAGTGCCAGTGACTCTGTTCTGTGTGCATCTGTTTTCAAGTGCGTGCAAGAGGCGCTTGGCCTTTCCTCAGGGGCTTTTTCCTTCGTCCCTTTTTCTGAACAGGAATATTGAAAGTCGTTCTCATGGTTCTGGCCTGCTGAGTGCTGTGGCTGTGGGATGGCATGATGCGTTTAAAGATGCTTTGGGGTGTCTGCTCGGAGGTGGATTTTTTGCAGAGAGGCTGCAGGAGTTGGGCAGTTTGCCGTCGTCTTCCTCTCCCTCTGCATTGCTTAATCCCAGCAGGAATGTTTCCCTGAGATTCTCGTACCCCTTCCCGTAAACACGTAATGCGTTCCACCAATAAACAGCCGAATCCTATTGTTCTGAAGTGAAGGGTCGGGGCAGGGTGGACCGAGAAGGAAAATAACCTGGTGGAAATCCTGCGTGAAGCAAAGCAAACAGAAGCGCGGCTCGTTCACACCATGGCGGAGCTCTTCACCGGTTAGCGTAGCCATTAGCCATAACAAACAGGGCCTCAAGCTGACACTGAGGGGGGATTAGCGTTAGCTGTGGTGCTAAATGGACTCCATATTGCCCTGACACATGAGACTCGCCATAACCGCGCTGTCAATTGGCAATAGTGATCAGCAGGGAAACTTGTGAAAATAACCACTTCATGTGTTTATTTGCTCTCTGTATACAACTAGCTTATATAGTGTCTCAGTCTCTCAATCTCATTTCGATAATCCGAGACCATACCTGAGTTTAATTTATAATTATTAGCTGTGTGTTGATGTAAGGCTTTACAGTAAATCAGTGCAGCTAGTGTGTGTGTGAGTGAGATACTCCATTTCCACCGCTGACCATCCAGCCCCCCCAGGCTGCGAGCATGTTAATCCCCTGGTTTATTTGGGGAAGCCCCCTCTCCGTCCCTCCGACCAGAGAGCCCTCTCTGTGGTTCACACTCACCAGCATAGAATAATATACCGTCATGCTAGGAGAGCAAACTAGCTAGCATCGGGGAAGTAAGAACGTCACTGCCAAAGTCAACGCTACCCCTCAAACACACACGCATACACACATTAGTTTCAGCTTTCCGCTTGAAACGAAAAGGTCAGATCGCACGGTAGATTAGTAAGAGGATATGTTTTGCTCATATTGGGAGGTTATTTCCAAAAGGATATCTTTGAAGAGGAATTGCTTGGATAAGCACCCGACATCAACGGGGATCCATGCTCCGAACCCCCCCCCCCCCCCCCGTACCTCTTAGATCTCGTAACTCGTCACAGGGCGTGCCACTTTTGTGTTCCCATTCCTCGTCCTGTCAGTTTTCAGCAAGAGATATCTCACTGAGTGCAAGCCTAAACATCAGGTGAACTGTGGCCAGGTGAAGAGGCTGAGTCTGACCTCGGAGTAGAAGGGCCGATGATGGAGCCCCCCTCTCCTAGTCTCCTCTCTGGCCCAAGGTGTCATGCATGAGCCACGTACAGTCGTACACCCTGAAAGGCAAACGGCACTTTCTGTCACGACCTCTGGCCAGTAGCCAGTATGTATTAATATAGGGAGACACATGGCATCATCCTACGTGAATTAATTCCAGCAGAACTCTTACTTTTTTTTAGAGGCTTTTGCGATTTGCAGTGCCCCTGTACTGAGGCAGGTAGCCATGAGTCCCACTCTGGTCACATGATCCAAAGTTATCATATCCACCTTCCAATCAAACCCTGCCCATGCTGTAGGTCGTTGAGCTTTCACCCTCACTCATCGCTGTTGCCGCCTTCGCACCTGTGTTTGTTTTCACCCTTGTCACCATGGCAACTAAGAATGCAGCTGACTGAGCCGAAGCTCTTAGCGGTGCTAATTACACCGCAAGGTGAAAGCGCCTCACAGCCCTCCAGCCGCCCCCCCGTCCACCCCCCACCCTTACTACCCTGCCAAGCCCTGTCAGAGACTCAGACCCTCAGACACAAACACCCCCAACGCCACCTCCCCCGGTATGGCTGGGGCATTTTCTTCTTCACTTGATTTCCCGAGTGTTGACTGACATTTCCAGGGAGTCTTATCTATGGGGAGTGACTGGGATCATGCCATATATATATATATATATATATATATTAGGGTTGGGTGACGATACGAATACATCGTCAATCGCGAATATACGAATCCAATCGCCGAATATTTTTATTAGGCGATTTCTCGGGACGATTTAGCCCAATTAACATGTAAAGTGTGAGCAACATGTGAATCAGCAAAGTAGTAACAGCGGCCGGGTGGAAATCCCCCGTTATAATGGTATGCTCCCAGCCTCCCACAGTCCCCGCACTCAGCACTGTCAGCAGCCAGCATCGGGCACTGCGGCACGGCACTTACGGCAGCCTGGCTGGGAGCCTGTAGCCTACATGTTGTTTAAGCTCCGGAGTCCAGACCCATGCAGTTTAATAATATACAGTCGCAACAGAATGCACACTGCTGTCTCGTGTCTCATCACAATCCCAATGCGCCACCCGTGAGTGGCGGGGGGGAAATAAAAAAAACTGTCTACTAGTGTTAGTGTATAGGCACGGGGATCATTCATTAGCTTAGCGATTAGCTTAGCGTGTAGCCAATACTGGTGCAACCCACTGATTGAACTTCATCTCCGCCTGTAATCCAAGTTATTTTTATTGACAACGTGAACGAACCCCGACACCAGCGCTGCAAAAATAGACAGATCTACAAGCTCTCAACGCGTAGCAAACGGCACTGCAAAAACAGGCAGGACGCGATGCCTTGAGAGCCTGTGTGGATCAGCCCGGGGCGGCCGCAGCAGCTTGTGGGCTCCGCTCCGAGCCTCCGACGACCGGTGCGGGGAGGGAAGGGAGCTAGTTACCCTGGCTGCGCTGCAGTCTGCAGAAACAGACTGATCTACAAGCTCTCAACGCCTAGCGAACGGAGCTGCGAAAACAGGCAGGACGCGGCGCCTTGAGAGCTTGTAGATCTGGCTTTTTTGCGACCTGCAGTGAGCTGTTCTCACTTTACTTTTATGACACGAATACATCGTCAATCGGCGAATATTGGTCAGACGATTGGCGGTTGAAAAAAATTGGCATATTGCCCAACCTTAATATATATATATATATATATTTTTTTTACAATCTCGTTCAGGGTTTCATCTCAGGGTCGATCACATTGTCCCATTCCCCCTCATGCGTCCTGTCATGCGCCGTCAAGGGAGTGCTTAGGAGACGCCCGCCTCCTTACTAATATCCACACCCTCTCGTCTTTCTCAAGCCCTCTTTGACACCTCCGCAAAGCCCCACGGCCCTCCATCGGCATCCGTCCCATCGCACTGTACTAAATAGGAGTGACTCGTTTGTCCTCGTTTCTTCTCTCCCACACTCTACCTGCTTGTCTGTCTGTCTGTCTCTCTCTCTCTCACATCAGTTCTAATCTCACCTACTCCACCTATTACGTTGCTTTTCTCTCTGCACCCTCCCTGACAGTTGAGTCAGCCCAGAGTGAGGGCAAGGCTGTCTGTTAAATGTGAATAGACATTGTGCTGGCAGAGTGGGAGTGCCTGACCTCTGATGGAAGAAACGCAAATCCCCCTCCCGTCTGTTGGAGCTCCACACATCACTCGGGATGGGAATTGTGCAATATGGCAGTGATGGCAGACACTGACAGTTCTTTGGGTCCGGGTGGAACTTTAACCAACCCCTCGCCCCCACCCTTAGCCCAAGGAAGATTCCTCAAAAAACTCCTGGAGAATTGGGTGTTCCTACAAGTCATGGTATCACAGTCATAAGTCACGGTCTGATAACTAGAGTGCTAGAGAGAAGTGGCTGAAGTTGCAGAGACAGAAAAAGAGCCGCAAATTTATTCCTCGTATTAGAGTATCGTGGAGTATGCTTTCATTTTTGGGGGTAAATGGGGCGATGCTGGGTCGACCCAAATCCCTGGGCGTGCAGGGGCGGAGGTGCAAAGTGAAGGGGGGGCGTCTCTCACGTGGAGTCTTACCACAAAAACCTTTAATTTCAACCCCTCCACCCCCTCCACAACACCATTGCTCAAAGACAGAACAGGATTATGGGATTTGCAGTTCTGGGTGAATTCCAGAACAGGTGCGTAACCTCTGTTGATGAAACCTGTGTTTCCATGACATCGCTGCTCCTGTACAGCATTAAAAATCGAAAGTCTTGACCATTTTGGAATATTTCCAATGTTGAGAGTGGGGCTAGTTCAAAATAGTTTCCCATGCATTAACTCCCATTTCATATTAGTGGAATAAACTTTAAAAAAGCTTTCGCAACATTCCAAGTGATGGCATTCCTTTCTCTTGTTATATCTTTTATAGAAGAATAGTCAGCCCACATTCAGCCTATTTTTAGTATCCTATTAATCCATGCCAAAGTGTAGTCTGAATCTCTACATGGTTCATAACTCCCTCTAAAGGGAGGACCTTCTAACAGATGGACATGGTAAGTATGGCAGCAGACATGGAGACTTGACATAACACCATTCCTGTTTAGGGAGTTACTAGTTGCTAGTAGACAGTGAGATATAGTAGAGTAATATGTGGCATATTACATAGTGGAGACCCACATTTACTTCATCAGTAAATGTGCCAAAATGTGCCAATATGGTGCACTAATCGGGGAAACAAGACATGCATCTTCTTGCCTTCTATATTTAGAGTAAAGTAGAGTGGTTTGAGTGAAATACGCCACTTTTTAATATTACGTCCTTGGAAATGTGTACTCACACAAGGAACAGACAAATGGATGTACTGTATAGAGAGCTCACATTTTCCCAGAGCTTTTGTAGCCTACATCTGTCCTCTCTCTCTCTTGCACGCACACACGCACACGCGTGCGTGCGTGCGCACGCACACGCGTGCGTGCGTGCGCACGCACACGCGTGCGTGCGCGCGCACGCGCGCACACACACACTCAGAGAGAGACACGCATGCAAACACAAACTGGGATACACAGAGTAATATATTGGTGTGTGTGAGTCAGAGACATCCTGAGGTCGGACCGAAGGCTGGGCCGTCATGGTGTGTGAAGACAAACTTCATAAGTCACCCTATGTCCGTCAGCAGTGTGCCACTTAGAGCTATGCAGCCCAGAACGTAGCCAGGCCAGACCCTTCCAAGTCCACTAATACAGTTAAATTAACAGTACAGATTTTCCTAGGTACCCTCCATGAACCTCCCCCCCACCCCCCAAGGCCTGAGTCCCCAACCACCCAGACACCCCCTGGTCTTGTCTGGGTCCACATGCCTCTCCACTGACATGGCCCAGTGGACTGGCTCTGGCCAGAGGACAGCCCCACTCCCTCTCCCCATCCTCGGGGTCCAGCTGTGCCAATGCAAGCTGGTGTGTGTGTGTGCTTCGTTTTTCCTGTCCCTTTCCTGGCCAAAGAAATGAAATGGAATTGGGGGGGGGGGGGGGGAAGAGAGAAACGGTTGAGTGAGTGAGTGAGAGGGGGAGAGAGAAAGGGAATGAGTGTCAGTTTCTGGCACGGCTTTTGCTGTCTGCTCGGTTTTCACGGCCCGTGGTTTTATTGGACTTTCCGCGGGGCCGCGGGCGAGGTTAAACGGCCACCGCCGCCCCGCTTGGGCCCTAAACCTCCCGTTAGCTCCCCCCACCCCAAATGCCCCCCCAATCCACTGCCCCCCCCCCCTCCTCCCCTGGCTGCCCTGCGGTACCGCTGCCAGTAAAGGAAACACATTAACACCCGGGCCAGTAACAGTGAAGGCTTTGTGCAGCCAGGCTGCTCCATTAAGGCCCAGTGCGCGCTCTGCTCCGCACACCAATTAGGCCAAGCGGGGACCAGAGCCACTCTAAACAGAGGTGTGAGCTTTACTGGGGTAGCACAGGTGTGTGTGTGTGTGTGTGGACTTTATTACTGATTGGGGTTCGTTCTACGTTATACTGTATCCCCGTGTCCCCATAACAGCCAGCTCGGCAGAGTTTTGACAACCTGTGTTTAACCTGCAAAACCTTAAGTTTGGCTTGGAGAGGGAGGGGAGGAGGGGGGGCTCATATGGGAACCCTGCCATGCCATTTACTGTAGTTACCAATCTGGCATTCTGTTACATGCCAAAGCCAGCCATCGACATGTGAGAAGTGTGCGTAAAAGCATATTGACCTGACGCACACACGCACGCACGCACGCACGCACATGCACACTGCTGCCCATCTCTGAGAGTGACAGAATGATGTAAGACGGGTATGAAACACTCCGTACCTGGTGATGCGATAAGAGCCCATTTTAGCTGAAATGACAGAGATGCTGACAATGCATCAGTGGCAGATGAATAATAGATGGTTAACATTTGACTGCAGCTAGCAGCGGGGCTGGTACTTGCCAGAACAGATAATGACGTGCCAGGTTAGAGAGAGGCCCCCAGGGCACTGATGAGAGGATCATGCAGAGACAAGACGTCTCTGCATGGGGGGGGGGCTTTCCAACGACAATTTATCTACGCTTCATAAGCCTATGCTATTTGCTCATTAATGTGTCAATGACACAAATTGCGCTTACACTTGGAAATTAGACAGCTTTTTCTGATTTCCCTGGATAACGTGAAGAAAAGGCCGATTGTAAGCCTTTGTAAGCGATGGCAGGACCCACCATCAAACGTCAAGGCAAACACGTCGTTCTCACACGCGTCAACAAAGCGGCGTTGACACGGGTGCTGCGTGACCCCGCAAAACCAACACACCGCCCGCGCTGTATTTCCTCAAGTAAGCGTGTCTAACTTTCTCAGGTCTGTTTTCGCTCAGCCTGCCCAGGGGCTGTCGCTTTTATATGAAATAATTGCTACAAATTTCGGTGCATTCGCATGATTGGGTTCATGGGATTTTCCTGCATCTAAATCGGGGCTCTGCTCCATGTCAGGACACAGTGATACAGTGTCGAGACAGCCCCCGTGCAATTATGGGTAGGGGACGGATGCTGAGGGAAGAGAATCCCGCCACATTTCAACTGGGGGGGGGTCGGGGGGAAGGGGGGGCTTGATGAGCTTAAAGTGGCCTGCAGAAGCTCCAGTACTTTAGAGGGTCACATAAGGTTATTATGGCAGGCATATAGAAGCTGTTGTGTGGGCTCTTGATATCCCACTATTTGATTGCTATAAGCCATCCTTTGAAATGACAGTTTTATTAAAGTTTTCGGCAGTTTGGTGCTTTCCAAGAGGTGGGCATGGACCCCGAGCCATGGCTGCAACCCGCAAGCTCTAATAAGCTGTTTCGCTTCAGCCGACGCCATTATTAGACATGACACCCTAATATTTGGTGTTGATATCCATCTGTATAATGCTGTGTTTTGGTTGGGAGGCTTGGAGGGTTTAGTTCCAGAGCTCTCTGCTGCGTCTCTCCCTTCCCTCCCTGTAGTGAGGAACGGCGAGAACATGACACCGAGCCTCTGTGTTCCGCCAAACACCCAAAGCCGCTCTCATCCTGGCTAGCGGCACAGAAAAAGTCATTAGGAGCTCATTTGTTTTTGCCGCAGATAATATCTCCATGTGTGTCTGCTCACAGAAGAGACGGAGAGATAGAGAGAATGAGTTGCTACAGGGCGGTCGGGCTGGCCCGTCCTGGCGTGCCTGGACCGGACACGCCGCAACCAGCAGAGCTGGGGTGGTCCGCCTTGATGCGCTGGGCCTGTTTGGTTCCATGGAATCCACGCTGTGTTTTTTCTGCAGAGCTTCCCTGGGTTTTTTGGTGTTCAGAGATTTGGCTTGGCACCCTGCCCAGGGATGAGACCGAAATGGTGACTTAAGGGGGGGAAAATGATAGAAGAAGTGAGGGAAGGTTCCTTAAAGAGATCTGCCGGCTGAGACGTGAGCGGTGGAAACATATTGCTCTGACTCGTGGCAGCTTCTGGGCTTTTTCGCATTGGCTCGGATGGTGATACAGGAGGTTTGGTGGAAAGCACATGGGGCTTTCAGCAGTAGTGTTCAGTTGGTGGCGGAGAGGGCAGGGTGTGGTCAGCTGACAAAGGGTAGTAGGGTTTGGTAGGCATTTCATGCTCTTCATCTGGAAGGTCATGACCTCCCTAACAGGGTGTGCACGTGTCTAATATCCCTATTATATTTAACTCAATGTTGATCATGACTTCATTTAGCTAATGCTAAACAAATTCAAATGTCTTGTCTTTGCAGGAGCCAACTTTGTCACCCGTAAGATTAGCCGTTCAGTCGCGAAGATCCACCTGGGTCAACTGGAGACCTTCAGTCTGGGCAACCTGGACTCCAAAAGAGACTGGGGCCACGCCAAGGACTTTGTTGAGGTAAAGAGCTCACACACACACACACACACACACACACACACACACACACACACACACACACACACACTGTACAGTATATAGATCACACATACTCTCTCACAGAGACTCACACAATATTGTACCTGCACACATGGTTAAGTTTCAACACACCCATACACAAGCGCATAAACGGAAGGTACAGTAACGCACATACAGTGCGCGCACAGCTTCGGAGTTGAACAGAGTTCAGGCCTGTGTGTACCCTGCAGCATTGGTGGGGGGGCTATGTTTTCCCAGATCATTTGAGGCCGCAATATGTGATCTGCATGAAGCCTGCTATGATTCTCTGCCAAGAAAGAAACAGAGGGAGAGGGGAAGGGGAAGGGAAGAGGAGGGGATTGGAGAGGGCCACATGCTGTGAGGCCACAGACTGCACTCTAATTTCCCACAACTCACCAATGTCCCAGATCCCCTCCAAAACTCAGGCCCACCTCCCCTCATGTCCTCCACCGTCCACCCCTCCCACCCCCCAAAAGAAATCGCCCGCAGAAGAAAAGGGAGATATTAAGGGAATGCCGGCTCCTGGGGAATGATGACAGAAATACGGTGTTTGTGTTCATGTAATGGTGCCAGCATCAAGCAGAGAGAGAACTGGGGAGATGAAACGATCAGAGGGTCCGCCACGTCCAGGAGCAGACGGGGCCCTCGGTATGCAAGTGTTGTGTGTGTGTGTGTGTGCGTGGATGGCTACGCACGCACGTAAATCAGCGTACGATCGCACAACGCAAAAAGCGTGCACGCTTTACGCACATAGCCGCGAAGATGAAAGACTCTGCGGGTTGCCATGTCGGACAGCGGCAGTCCCTGTTTTTATTAGGGGGGTGGGGGTGCATAGGGGTGAGTAGGTTGTTGGCGGCGTGGTGGGGGAGATTGCAGTGCGGGAGGTCACTGCCGTCAGAGGATGGCGGTGACGAGCCGCCGTCATGCTGTTAAGGTGGGGTACAGACACTGCGTCAGTACTCACCAGACCCAGGCCCATCGTAGATCAGTCATAGCCCCCCCCCCCCATCCCCTCTCCTTAACCACAGAGGATAACAGCACTCTGTCCTTTGTCCAGACTGTTTGTTCAGGAAGTATAGCAGCAGCAAGTCTCTCTTAACTCTCCACCCTCGGCTAGAAGGTTAGAAATACGGTCACGTTGAAAGGCCTCACCGCAGCAGGATGCTGTTGTATAAAGTAATGTTCGTGTATGAATATATGTCTCGGTTGACAGATGAAGGTAGTGATTTATGATGTTGTGAAGCTCTGCTGAAATAAAATATTAAGATAAAACAAAAAGCTCTCGTTTTAGAGAGATGGTGCCGCTGTCTATATAGCTTTGTGTCTGTGTGTCTGAGCAGGCGTGTGTGTGTATGTGCACTTGCATCTTATCACTGTTTATATGGGCACATAGGGTCTGCCTCTACATTTGATGAGAACAGTATGTTGGTCGGTGTATGTTTGAGTGTGTGGCCGATTAAGTCTAGTCTGTGTATCTGCAAGTGTTCCCGTGTGTGTGTGTGTGTGTGTGTGTGTGTGTGTGTGTGTGTGCGCATGCATGCATGCGCCTGTCCAGGACACCGTGGCTTGAGACGCTCCAGGTTTCCTGTGGGAACGTTGACATTCCAGGCCTGGTGAATCAGGCACCTCCTCGCCTCGCAAAGCGTCTCCAGTTTCGGAAAAGAGAGCAGAGATTTTCGGGAAGTCAAACAGAAGCCGAGATGCTGCGAGGGGGGAAACTGAGGCAGTGGCTGACGGGGAGGGAGGTGGGGAGGGGTGGGTTGGGGGGGAACAGAAGCAGTGTTTGTGGGGACGTTTATGCATTATACATAAATGAGCCATCTCCCTGCTTCTGGAAGCTTAACTCCACCCCACCTGAACATCAAACGCATTCACCATGTCTCTCTCTCTCTCTCTCCTCCTCTCTCTCTCTCTCTCTCTCTCTCTCTCTCTCTCTCTCTCACACACACACACACATACACACATCCCCAGGCTTTGTCGGCCTCTCTCTCTATGCCCATCTTCCTTGGTTAAGTTATATGCATATTTTGTTTTGTTTTGCTGCCGTCAGCAGGATGTTGCCATGACAAAACCAAACAATGGGCCATTTGTAAACAGAAACCATGTGTGTGCACATTATTCTTTCGCAGCCTGTCTCTCTCTCTCCCCCCGTCTCTCTCTCTGCCCCTGCCCAGGACAGAGAAATTGGTGGTAATTGGCTGTGGATGGATTGCGGGTGGCAGTAGGGTCTGTGTGCTGTGTGTCTGCTCTAACAACGTCTGAAGGCGTGTGGCCGACTGGGCTGGGTTGGGCGTCCTCCCCACTTGGGTATCGGATGTCAGGGGCCCAGAGCAGACCAGAGACTAGCAGAGCAAAAGCAACAGCCATCCAGCAATGTGTATATGCTCTCAATGGGGCCCTTTATTATGCCATTATGGGAGTTTAATGAGGGACGTGAGCACTTTTGCTTTTCTGGTCGGAGATCGTACACATTTTTTTGGTTCTGGAGTTGTGCGGTGAGAAACCGCTGGCAGTGTATCGGCGAAGCGGTCTGTCAGGGGCGAGGCCTCTAACGTCTGATCAGTGGAAGATGAACGCTTGTGCTCACTCATCTTAGAAATGTAGGCCTTCCCTCTCTCCTTCCCTCCTTCCTAGGCCCTAACCTGTGATGGGCAGTGTCCCCGCCTGGAGTTGACCCACAGTGGGTACAGCTGTTCAGGGGGGGGGGGGGGGCCTCACCAGACCCTGGCCCCTCTCCACAAATCCACCCCCACCCCTCCTGGCTGCAGAGACGGCTATTTCCTGTGCGTATAACAGTCAGGAGCAGACCTGGTGGTTTGGCTCTCTGTCTCTGTCTCTCTCTCTTTCCCTCTCTCTCTCTCTCTCTCTCTCTCTCATACTCTGTGCTGCCTCGCTGACTTCTGAGAATGTCTCTCTGTATAATAAGCCTCTGTCTATCTGTTCTATTCTCTCTCTCTCTCTCCATTTCACTTGCCCATCTCTCCGTTTCCCAACTCTGATAGCATTGAGTTGACTAGACCTACCCAAGGTTGTCCTGTTCTGTTCATTCCCTGTCGGACACTCATCTGGCAGAGCGGTCGCCACCCAGTTACCAGATCTTTCCCCCTCTGACATGTAATAACTGGCTCTCATTACCTCCCCCCACCCCCCCCTCCGGGGCCCCGGGAGGCAGGCGTTGCTGCCCTCGCTGCTGCAACGCTGGCTGGAGTGTGAAACCGTTGCCAGATGAGATGATGGAGCGGACCCACACTTGTCACAGCTCACCGCACGTGCACGCACACACACAGTCACAGTTCCCCGCAATTCTGCAGGACAACCCGGCAATCCTACTCCAATATTTATATTCAAAATATAATTAGCTGTGAAATTTTGCTCCTTGATAGGTTTTCCCAAGTGTGCGTGTGCGTGTGCGTGTGTGTGTGTGTGTGTGTGTGTGCGTGTGCGTGTGCGTGTGCGTGTGCGTGTGCGTGTGCGTGTGCGTGTGCGTGTGCGTGTGCGTGTGCGTGTGTGTGTGTGTGTGGGGGTTTCCACAGCGTGGCAATAGCTGTCTCTTTGCAGTGATCGTGCGGAGGCAGTAAGGTGACAGGACAGACCCCTGGTGGTGTAGTTTTTCACCTTTATTTTTCTTATCCCCATTTTTTTTTTGTCCGCTGCAGCTGCCTCCCTGCACAGTAATGGTTACAGATGAGGCTAATTAGCCAATCACAGCGCAGATCAGGCCCAATCACGAATGATTGATGAGAGCGGTTGGCCATTCATCACGCCGACTCTACCAGCGAGGTGACAGAAGTGTGTGTGTGTGTTGGTGGGGGGATGGAAGAGTGGGTACAGTACCCCAATCTATTTACACTCCCGACCAACTTGACAGTGAGTCAGCAGGCTTGCTGTTGTACCCAGTAGAACTTTGGTACTGGCCACTGGTCTGTTGATGGAGGCTTTGTGCTGTCGTGGCTGACTGAACCTGTTCTATTTGTGTTAAACCCGTCCTCCTCCAGCCAGGGGACCGCTATCTGGAAGGGGCTAGACCACCTTGGCACAAAACATCCCCTGCGTGTTAACACCTCTCTTTACTCACCAGTCTGCTCCTGCCACGGCCTAGAGGGCGCTATACCATCACTGTCCATGCAGTGTGGGAAGACTGAAACCACTGAACTGTCTCTCTCACACACACACACACACACACACACACACACACACACACACACACACACACTGCCTGGAACTAGACAGCTATTGCAACTACACACATGCACGCACAAGCAGACTTGGGAAAAGGAGCAACATTTCTTTCTAATTATATTTTGAATATAAATATTGGAGTAGGATTGCCGAGTTGTCCTGCAGAATTGCGTGTGTGTGTGTTCAATGTAGGCGAGGTCTTTGTGTAATCCAGTGATCCAGGGGGGCACTGTAAATACCTTTGCTTTGACTGTAAGGTTTTAATGAACACAGCTGGAGTGGTAAAGACAGGAACGTAAGCTAACAGGCCAGTGTTGGGTTTCACTTCCAGAACCTCAAGTGGACTTACTTGCTGCCCGACCCAGAACCACTACTCAAGCCCCCACCTCTGCCCTAATGTACCCTAGCGTTACAATGCCAAAGTGCATGACGTCTGTGTGTGGGGGGTTGGGAGGGGGATGGGGGTTGGCAGCATATGCAGAGTTGAGTTACTGTCATTGCTCGTGTTGTCTTGGCATCCCACACAAGCAGGGTGAATAAGTGTGTGTGTGTGTGTGTGTGTGTGTGTGTGTGTGTGTGTGTGTGTGTGTGTGTGTGTGTGTGTGTGTGTGTGTGTGTGTGTGTGTGTGTGTGTGTGTGTGTGTGTGTGTGTGTGTGTGTGTGTGTGTGTGTGTGTGTGTGTGTGTGTGTGTGTGTGTGTGTGTGTGTGTGTGTGTGTGTGTGTGTGTGTGTGTGTTAATTGCAGGTGTAACTTAATCCTTGCCCTTAGCAGCAGCTCAATAAACTGAGGTCTGCCCCCTGTGGCTCTGAGTAGTAAAACTACACTGAACCCCCAACCCTATCCTACACACTTTCACAACACGTGTGTGTGCGCACGCACACACAAGAAAGATTCGGCAGAGCACATGCATTTATAGATGTTGTTTACATCTAATCAGAGTAATTAATATTATTTTTTATACATTGATATACTGAGTATACATTCCTAATTGAGTGAAGGGTTTAATTAGCTGACATACAGTAACGATACCCTTGAACTTGTGTGTTTGAGATTGGGAGGCAGAATTCAGAGGAGGTGCACAGGGACCTTGTGGGCAATAATGTTTTTGTCTCTTTTAATAATGTCCCCTAATAAGGGTTTTTTATCACTATGCTTTATGTATGAAATCATAGAGCATTCACAAGTTTTAACATTTCATAATGTTCAATGGGATTGGATTTGTATCAATGCACTCTTCTGGGACACAGAACAAAGAATGGGTTTATGCTGGTAAACAAAGCAAATATTCAAAACGTCAGAACATCAGCAATGTGGGACTATAGCAGCGTAGAGAAAGAGATCATGAACTCTTGTCCAGTTAAGATTGAGGGTTTTTCCCACTGCTGAGCTATTTCACTGCCGTTACCGTGGCAAGGCATGGGGGCTATGGATAGTGTGTGTGTGTGTGTGTGTGTGTGTGTGTGTGGCTTTACAGACAGAAACCTGACCCTAGATGTGTCCTCATGTCTGCCCTGAGATTTGGAGTTGCACTCGTAAAACATAAACACGCTAAAATGATTGTCTTTTTTTTCGTTCTTTCTTTAACTCGGATTAATATTTCTTTCTTTCGTTCGTTCGTTCTATCTTTCTTTCTTTCTTTCTTTCTTTCTCCCAATCCTGTCAGGAGTTGGCAGTGCAGTGCAGCATGATTGGCCGAGGGACCGGGAGTCTAGCTGTAATTGGCTGGGAATCTGATAAGGTGTGATTGGGTGTCCGAGGCTGTTGGCTGCTCGTTGCTGACTGTGTGATGGACAGGCCAGCAGCAGAGCAGACTCAGCAGGTCAGCAGAGACAGAGTGATAGCAGGGCTGATGGAGGCTAGAGGCCGCACAGTGGTTTGCATGTGTTCTCTTCTCAACCTGCCCTGGGTTATTCCATTCAGGACGGATACCCCAGTTGGTGTTGTAAGCATTGTTATACTTTGACTATTGAAAAGAATAGCAGATCTACAAGCTCATAGCGCAGCACTCTGTGCCGTTCTACGGGCTTGTAGATCTGGGAGGGTGTCGGCAGCCAATTACATTTAATTCTAGGGGTTCTTGACATGAAATAGTTTGAGCACCGCTGATACAGAAAAACATAGGTCATGATTTAGAAGACATTTTGTAGAATCTGGTCTCAGTCCTAAATCAGTTATTTGAGTTATTGTGCAAAGTAGTGGTTTTCTAAATTATTGTGGCCAAGGCACACAAATGGGCAAGTCAAACGGCCCAATTTACTACATCATGACACATTGTGTGACCACGTAGATCACATTATAATAATTATATATAGTATAAAAAAAATAGCGGATAGATTTTGAGCACATTTGCCTCTGTATTGGAAATTAGTGCACACCAATGTGCCTTGGTGGCAGTGTGGCACACTTTTAGGGAACCACTGATTTAAAGAATATTCATGGGAAACATTTTATTTATTTAATCCAAATGCAGAAGCGAATTCATGCTTAAGCCAGTCAAATATCCAATATTTGTGTAGTTCTTTTTTTGGGGGTTTCACAAGTCAAAATCATTGAGAACCACTATTATGAGATTAAATGCCTCTCCTGGATGGCTGCGCAGTTAGGATTGTTGCTGATGTATTTGTTGCTTTATTCAGACAGGACAGTGTTGAGCAACAGCAAACCAGCGATTTTGCTATTACCGTATGTGGTTGACATACCGTCAGCTACTGGCTTGGTGTCCTGGTTGGATGCTCACATGCTGCTGCTAGTGCATGCTCTTTGAACTTCTAATGTCATTTTGACATTGGACTCAGTGGGACTTGAGCACCACTTCGCGGCAGAGACGCACACAAGTTGTTTGGGGTTCTGAGCCATGATGATGGTCTAAATAATACAAGCGGATCTCGCCATCGACAGCTCGTTGACTCCTTTCTAGACACAGATATTGGAAACAAAATATTTTCTATTTTTGCATATACAGTACAGTAGTAAGAGCAGGAGTATACATCACTTATACTTGGTTGCGTGCTCCACTTTTATACTGCAACATTTTTGATACTTGCCCCTTGCCCCTTTTTCCTACGTGTACCTTTTCATTCCATTAAAGCCTATTAAACTGAAAACGGAATTGAAGTTGACAAAGTGTGTGTGTGTGTGCTGAGCAATGCAGGCCGATGCAGGCAGCTGGCAGTGTGTCTCAGACTGACAGGCCCTAAGCTCTCCCCTGCTGGGTTGAGGATGGAAGCAGATGCTGCCCTTCTCCTTCTACTTCTCTGTTTTTCTCTCTCTGCTCTCCGACTTGTGTAACTGGAATCCTCAGCTTTCACATTGACCTGGCAGGATACTCTGGCCCCCCCACCCCCTAAGAGACACACACACACACACACACACACACACACACACACACACACACACTTGACTGGTGGACAGACTGACACACGAGCAGACTAAGGGACAGAAAATGGTAAAAAAAAAAATAGACAGATGCGCACTCCCCGGTGGCTCACCTGGTAAGACTGCACGCACCACATAGGCTCTAGTCCTTCCCCAGCTGGGCCGGGTTACAATCCAACCCCAGGCTCCTTGCTATATGTCACCCTCTCTCACTCTCACACACACTGACTCTGTCAAACATGAAGCATTAAAAATGTCAGTCCCTTTTATGCCCATATATGGATAATATATCCGTAATGTTGGTACATGCCCATATGAGCATGGCATGCCCCCTCTTGTGTCCATATATGGAGCTGAGTCATTTGTTTGCTGGTGCCATGACAACACATTGCGGTTAGACAACTAGCTCCATATTTGGGCGTAACTGCATTGGGAACTCCTTTATATGGTTATGGCTGAGTCACATGAGTGTGACATCAGAGGTGCGCCCGGCTGGCGGGCCGGTCCTCCTGCTGCTGTCTCTAGACTGCCAGCAGGATGCCGTCGCTTTTGTTCTAAAGCACTTCCATATTTTAGTTTCCCAAAAATCAGAAGAAGCTAACGCTAAGTGCGGCTAACGCCAGCTATCTCCAGAAACGTTAATATTGTAATCACGATGCATCGAAAAATCTGAAATGAGCACCGAACATCGGATGTCTGTTCATCACCACGGATAGCGCCCTAGTTTCGTTTAAAGTCTGCCGTTAAAACATAAGTAAATGATGCGCGAGCACGCAACAGGGCGAGCAAGGCGTTGCCTGGCAATATAAAGTCAATCAATATAAAGCCATCTAAAACGTATATTGACAAGATTGACGACTATGGCATACAAGCGTTGGATTTGATAGATCGTACATTTACGTCTAAGGCATGAAATGTGTTTTAATATAGGATTCCATCATCGTAATGATGTGATATGCAATAAGTGTTGTTTCCTTTTTAACCAGTTAAACCCTATCTTATACTTTCAAAAATATATTACAAAATTGCTAAACTTGCCACAATAAGTTATTATCACAAAATTGATATTGAGGTATTCGGTAAGAAAATATTGTGACATTTGATTTTGTCCGTATCGCCCAGTCCTTCTCGGCACCAGTACTGTTCTCTCGCATTGCTCTCGGTGCGTCTCTGTTCTTGTGAGAACCAGGTGCAAAGAGGTAACGGGTCACTTCCAGCCTCACGTTGTCCTGCGGTTAAGCCTCTGTTTGAAGTTGTCTCCACAGAGCTTGGTGGTAGGTGGTGGGGGGGTGGGGGAGTGGGCGGGCGGGTGTGGGGTCAAATCCCACACAAGCAGCAGCCGAGAGTTACTTACCTCCCACCTGGACAAGGGGGGGGGGGGGTTGATGGTTGGGATGATGGGCTCCCCTCAGAGGGGGTGCTCAGTATCCTGCTGTGGGCGGGGCTGGGGGGTGGGACAGCAACAGTGGGGACCCACAGCTGGTCTGTGATGTGATTGGGAAGCACAAGTGTGAGAGCTGCCCTAGTGCAGTAATCCCCTCCTCGCATGCGTGTGTGCGCGTGCGACCGCGCGTATGCCATTTTTATACATTTCTCAAGTAGGCCTTTAGATTGATGTCGCTACAATCTAGGAGCTATTAGAATGAGTTAGGGAGTGTGTGTGAAGCGTGTTTTGTTTTTTGGTCCAAGAGACAGGGTTGCGGTGGGGGTGGGAGGGTGGTCTTCTTGTTTTAATTGTCTGAGGAGTCTGGCCAACTCTTTGGGACTGGAATGTGAGTGACCTCCCCTCACACTCCCTCGCTTTCTCTCTCTCCCCCTCTCTGCGTCACTCTCATTGCATCTCTCCCTCTATCTCACATTTCTGCATCTCTCCCTCTATCTCACATTTCTGCATCTCTCCCTCTATCTCACATTTCTGCATCTCTCTTCCTGAGAATATATCCCCCCCCCTCTCTCTCTGTATCTCAGACACAGCTAAGTGACTCGTGGGAAGATCCTCTCTCTAGACTGGAGAGTGTCGAACTCAGGCCAAATTTCAAAAGGGTCCAGCCTCATTCTCAGCTCTCGCTTCTGTCTTCCCCCCCCCCCCCCCTCTCTCTTCTTTATTTGAATCCGCAAATTAATTTTACAAGGAAATAAATATAACAGGGTTGAGAGTTCATGTACACATAAGGATAAACATGGCACCTTCTCCTCCACACAGACAAACTGCCTATGACAGCCGAAACAGAGCAGTATTTATTTGGCAAGTTGTTGGCTTTTCTTTGTCTTGACAGTTATTGTCTGGTCACTCGTGGTCAGTTTATGTACATTCCAAATATCAGTATGGTGAATCTACATCGATACCAGAGGTTTGTTATGATTCCAATTAATGGTTGGTACTAAATCAAGGACACAGCCCACATCCAAAATCAGGATCTCCATGTGACTGGTGTCAACAAAAACATCATGTGTATTTGGGATGTTAGCAAAGACATCGCATGCACAACTAAACCAATCCTGTAACACTGTTGGATGTTTATACATAACACGTTGCTGCACTGGATGGCATATTAATTATTTTCAAACTGCATCAGACACTAGGTCAACAATACGGTCGTGGCGAGCAATATAAACGTTTTTGTATACACTATCCATTTGTTAGGTGTGTGATCGATTCCAAGTGTTGTTCAGAATCATGATGGTTTATACAAAGTGGAGTGTGGATGTCAGGGTACCAGATTGACAGATTGTACTTGCTTGGTAGTACTTGCAGCCTAGCTTTGCCTTTGATTGTGAATTTTAAAACACCCTCTCCAATAACAGCATTTTTGTACATCGAATGTGAAACGGAGTGATCAGCTGAATCAACACAGGCCAACTTTCCCTCATTCCCTGCAGTCGAAGTCCATGCCAATGTTTTTTGGCTTCAGTCTGTTTCATACTAAGCAGAACCCTTCTATAGGTTTCTGTTTCTTCCTGTAGTCTAGTGTCCCCTACCTGGTGGGTGAAAGTAGCCTCTACCACACTGGAGTGTTAATCCATCAGAGGTGGGCACGTTTCCATTGTTCTTTTCCCATTTTATCTGTACTTTTTTTCCCCCAGCCGGACGGTGCGTGGAAGGAACACATTATTCCAACCAGTTCCCCGGCAGGCCAGGGGAGACCAGGACCACTGCATGTTTTTAGTGAGGGTACCTACCCTTGGGGACACGCAGAGAACATGTACTCCACACAGAAAGGCCCTTTCGCCAACCCCACCAAGGGTATGGGCACTGGTGCGGAGGAGAGAACACGCCCACAGCATCCCCAGCGGCAATCGAACCCAGGACCTTCTACGTAGCTAGCGTCGGCGTTACCGACTGCGCAACCGTGCCCCCTTTAGCTGGACTCCTGTCCGATGGGCGATGGCAGAGGTCAATGAGATCTGGCCAATCAGACCTGACCCTATAGCCCTTGGCTTGCGAGTCCAGTTTCCAGAGTCTTAGCTCCTGAAGACTAGAAAGTTCTAGGCTTCAGGAGGAAACACACACACACACACACACACACACCCCCACCCCGTCTGTCTTTCTCATTCTTTCACTCTCCCAGGTCTTGCATATCACAGTCATCTGGCCTCTTTTGATTACATTTTTCTGACTGACTTGCCCTCTCGATACCCCACTGCAAGAGCACATGTGTGTTTATGTCTGTGTGCATATCTACTACTGTGAGAGCTGCTGCATAGACAACTTAAGACAAGTCCAGCATTTAGCCAGATTTGCTAGAAACCTTTCAATGTAGCTGTTGCTTCATACAGTAAATCTACAATGTCACACACGTGCGCACACACACACACCCCCTACAGGTCCATTTTTACAACCTGGGCCCTATTTTCACCAGTACCTTAACCCTTATCTCTAAACTTTGCCTTTTTTATACTATTTAAAAATAAATAATAATAATAATCAAATAGCCAATCTACAACCTCACAACGTGTCAATGTAGAGCATTGGTGAAAACGGGGCCGTCTGAGTTAGAATTTTACTGTGTTTTACAAATGACTTAATAATGGCTACTCTAAATGTCAGGTCACTTAGGCACGTATTGAATTCAGTATAGGTTAAAACACGAGTTACTTCGAGATATACTTAAGGAGAAAATGGCATCATTGATCCTCTTCCTCTTTCATGCTGATAAGGCTTGAAAGCTGAAGTTGAGTTGAATTGATTTGTCGCTCTGAGGTTTTGGTCCCAAAATAAAGTCCATTCAAGGTTTAAACCCAGCCCACATGCTTTGTCCGTAGTACGCTATTTGTTTCCGCTCCCTCCTTTTCTGCTACTTATCTTAATCACCACCCTCTACAGGGTATAATCTAATAGAACACAACATCCTTATAAATAACCTTGCCAAACTAAATTAAAATCAACATACTCTTGATTTTGTGTGTGTGTGTGTGTGCACAGAGCCGAGCGCAATTGTTTGTGGGTGTACTGTGTGTGTGTACTGTGTATGTGTACATGTGGTCGGAGCCGAGCGCAACGCCCAGGTGTGCGGGGAGTTCTTGGATTGGAACCGTGGCTGTGTTACCCTGCCAGGCCTGCTGTCTGGGAGCTGCCTGTAGTCTATTGAGCATGGCAGAGACAGCGTCACAAGCCGTCCACTTCAAACAGGCCCTGATGGCTTTAATGGAATGGAAACATTTGTTGGGTCACAGCACTGAAAGCCTGTCTTCCCTCATTGGGGAAGCCAAATGGCTTCCTCATGTTGTCTGTTTTATATTACTTCCAGTGGATCCGGACTCACACAGGCTTATGATATTAAAGCGGGCGTGTGTCCGCAAAACCCATGCACACAGACACGCATACATGGAACACGCCCGTATACTCAGAAATGTAGAAAGCCCAAAATGTATACACTTACAAGATTACAATTCAGGCATTTTGTACACAGTGCTGGTCAGAGTAATACATGGTAGCTTGTAATATTACAGATTTTTATTACAGACATTAACTCTCATAGATGCTTGCAATGCATACTGCACATACGGTCACATACTGTATGCATTTACTTAATGATCAACAGATTTTTATGAGCACATACAAAGACGGACGTGCATGAGCACGTAGTCGTGTGTGTGTGTGTACACACACACACACACACACACACAGGTCCGTCACCTGTATAGAGCCGTGTGCATAATTGTTGAAGAAATGCTGTGGTGAGGTGTTGGTGTGATGGACGAGGAGAGAACTGACATGGCATTCAGTCTCCACTACAATGAGTCTTTCAGTAGTGCTGGGTCGCGCCGATATTGAACTCCAAATTGAACTCTATCCTTATTAAAACAGTTCTGGGAGAGCAGGGGATCCAGAGCTGTGTATTTGCTTTTAGAAGGTGGGACTTTCTGTGGGAGTGCCAGGGATCGCGATTTTTAATTAAGTGACCCTGGCAATATGAGACTTAAGAGTGTGTGTGTGTGTGTGTGTGTGTGTGTAGCCTGATGGAGGGCCTCTGTCTGTGACCTGAAATGATAGCGGTGGTTTGTTTTCAGTCTAAACTTGCCCCCACACTTACGGGCTCTGCACCTCATTTGACCCTGTTTTGGCCTGACTGTCACCTCCCTGCGACCCCGTCACTCTATGCTGAAGTGGGCGGGGCTTTCGTTGTGACGCCCTGTTGGACTTGACTTTCCTTTCTTTTCTTTTTTAAGTTGCAGTTGCGTTCTCTCTTTCCATTCATCCCTGGCATGCCTATCCCTCACTTTCTCTGTCTCTCTTGCAAACTCGCATCACATTTCCTTAAAAAATGTTAATTACAAGAAATGTTTGTGTGTGCGCGCACATGTGAACACACCTCAGTTATATACAGTGCACACTACATGGTTATAATATCCACAGGGAAGCATGTGCATAGTCACACTCACATGATTTCCCTTACAAAACACAGACACACACACATGACTATGTCACAAACACACTGAAGCGCGCACACACGTATTTAGACGTGCATGCATGCACAAACACAGACGCATACAAACACCGGCCCGCTCAATCACGGTGGATGACTGTACATTTGTCTTGACAGTTGCTATAAAAAGAGCCGCCCACTAAACGCTACAGTCCTCTCATTATGTCATTACAGACCCACAGCAGGCAGGCAGCACTCTGACTCCTGTTCCTGTCTGTCTGTGCCTCTCTCTCTCTCTCTTCGAGTCTCTAACAGTTAATCGATTGCGTGCCAAATATAGCAGACCTTACGAGATGTGAGCCTGTAGATCTGCTATTTTCGGCTTGCGACGGTGCATACATTTGGCATTCTCTTCCTTCCATCACCCCAAATTTGAACCTGTGGAAAAAACAAAACATTTGTTATGTAAATATAAATAGATTCATAGAGAGTGAGAGTGGCATGGAGAAAGATGGATGGATATTTCGGGGGGAGAGAGAGGGCGAGAGGGAGGGACAGAGAGTGGGAGGGGTAGTGTGTGTCAGTGAAGGGGAATCCCTGGCTCCATAATAGAGTGTAGGCTGTATGGCTCCAGGGCCCGGCCAGCTCAAGTGTTTGTTTATGTCTGTGGGCCAGGGGGGGGGGAGACGGTGGCCATGTTCAGCAGCTACATGAAAGAACCGCGCCACTCTAATGACGCATAATTACTGCGTGTGTGCCCGTCTGTACACATCTGTGTGTGTGTGTGTGTGTGTGTGTGTTAGTGCGCGTATGAGCGTGTCTGCCTGCTTTGTGTATGTACGTTCACGCCGTGGCATAAAAAAAAGGAGCAAGGAAGCGAGGCAGAAGATAAGCACCAGTTTGTTGTCCGTGTTTACTCTGTGTCTTTGCAAATCTTGTGTTTTCCCAACGCAATAGATTGCTTCATCGCCCTCCAAACCAGAAACGACCTCAAAGTATAGACCTGGCAGATTGGGGACCGTCTCTAGCTGTCTTCCTCCATTTATTCCTGCATACATTGAGCGCCGTGGGCTGTGACACAGGCCATCGGATGAGACCCCCATCTGTCAATCACACTGTTGGGCCAGCCACGTGGTTGGGGGATTCATAAATACATTGGCCCGATGGATTCATTTGACCAGAATAACATTATTCTTTTTTTTTTTTTTTTTTTTTTTTTTTGTAAAGCCTGATTTATACTGGAAAATAGTTGATTTACAGGCTCGGAGGGGACGCAATGTGAGCTTGTAGATCTGCTATTTCTTCTGCACTATGCATGTTTATTTTTTTGTATAGCAAAAAGCGCTTTACACACAACTTTTAAATCATAAAGGACATTTAATTATCCAAAGTTATTAAAGGGAAAATAAGAACACAAGAAAAGCCTCATATGCAAATGCCAAAGTTTTAAACTTGATTTAAAATAATTCAAGTTGTAGCAGGCTTAATTCGTTTTCCTTGCATTTCTGTGGTGCATAAAACACCGTTTTGTAGTTTTGACTTAGTAAGCAGAACTGTCCCAGACTATCTGAGAGGTCTGTGTCGTTTATAATGTATAGCAGAAGTTCCTAAACCATTCAGTTCTTTATAATGTAGCAATACAGTGCTAATGTTTTTCTTAGTTAATTTAGTTCACGCATCCGCCTGGGTGACGGCAGACTGCTGTCATCCAGGAGGCATATATGGAGCAGGTCAGCTCTATATATGGAGATCTAAGGGTGGCAGCGGGGGCAGTGTCTTGGGTGTACTTGATGATGAGGGCCCAGGTAGGGCCTTGAGTTTGAATGGACAGGTATCGGTCAAAAGGGCATCGAAGAGGAAGGACGGGTGGGGGTGGATCAACATATGGAATGTCAGAACAGGTCAGCTCCATATATGGAGATCTAAGGGTTTGAGGTCAGATGTTGAGTTGCTGGCCAGCTCCATATGCAGATCTAGGTGATGATCCAGTCTTCTCCATGTATGGCTATCCAGGGTTTGATGAGGTCAGTGTCGTGATCTTCATATATGGAGATGGCTACATATACAGCGTGTCACGAGGCGTGACGGACTGACGACCATATGGTGGCGTGACGTGTCATGAGGCGTGATGGACTGACAACCATATATGGAGACGTGACAGACGGATCGACGGACTGACAGGGTTTGCAGGTTTTCATAGTAATCTGCGACCTATGGTCGCAATAACACTTTACTCTTAGTCCTATTTACTCTTCTGAAATTGTTTAGTCTTGGTCTAGTCTAATATCAAAGATCTTAGTCTTTAGTCTTAGTCAACAAAATTAACACTGCAGCAGTAGTATTTTGAAATCAATTATTTGAACAATAGGAGTTAGAATAAGTCTGCATAATGCAGTATGATGTCTTATGTCAACAGTCATATGTTGAGTTTGACTATAATACCTCACAGGTATCACAATCACTACGCATTTTGTATGAAAGGAATGCTACAGTGCTTTCTGTCATAATGGATGAAGATTGTGGTTATGTCTTTATGACAATGCATTACCTGCTTTAAGTCAAAGTAAGGGAGCATTTATTTTTTCTAATTATATCTGTATTGGTAGGTATAACTAATGCAAACGTTTAATCTAACAAAGGTTATATAATAATTAAATGTACCCATCAACACATTAAATGATTATGGTACTGTAGGTATATTTTATTATAGTCACAAACTAAAAAATAAACGTTTTAACTACCTATAAAAGATTATTATAGGGATAAATGCATCTTTACCATGAATGCAGACCATGGGCTGTCATGAAGATATTACAGTATGGCATGCGCCACACTCTCCATCCATTATGGTTACAGAAAGCACCAAGGGCCATTGTGATTCCTGACATAAAGTGTTACAATCAAATGTATATAATTCCATATGACTTTATGTAAAACATGATGAGCCTTACAGTGTTATGGGGGCCATGCAGTTGAAGAAGGCAGTGGCACTGCAGGTATCTGAAGGTGCCTTTGACGAGGATTGGCTGAACGAAAGCAAAGTGCAACCATGGGCGGTTTGAGTGGGGGGAGGGGGGGGGGGGGAGGAGTCCTGGATGTTGTAAAGTTGTCGCAGAGTAATGAATGTTCCGGTTCATAGGCGACACGCGTGCAGAGCTTGGGTGTGTCGACCCCAGAGAAAAGTGTGAATCAACCCTTTAGCCCACTGAAGCCCATGCAATGCGCCCTGGCATCTATATGTCGACTGTCTAGCCCCTTGTGCAGCCAATACAGCCCTGAGGCTTCCCATCCCGTGCTGTCATGAAAGGCACCATGGCTAGACCGTGATGAGCTCTCTAATGACCTGGAACTGGAAATATTGCACTCTTTATTTACAGGCCATTTAGAGCTTTCCACTGGCACTCTCACTCTCTGCCCAGAGAGAGAAAACACACACACACACACACACACACACACACACGCCTGCTGCACTACTCACTGAGAGGCACTCTTGTGTTCCCGTGTGTGTGTGTGTGCGCATGCGTACCACCCCAAAATAGTATCCGTGCCCCTAATTACTGCTGCAAACACAGGTGTGGAAACCAGGACTCCCTCCGCCCTGCTCCCAGAACTGCCGAGCAGCACACAGAACCCTGTGTGTTCCTGTTTGGGAGAACAGGAAGTCCAAGCCACGCATTTGTGTGTCTGTGAATGTGCATGGACGCATGCATGCCTGTGTGTGTGTGTGTGTGTGTGTGTGTATTTGGCGAGTATTTGGTGTGTATTTGGTTTCTATGTGCATCTGCGCGGGTGTATACGAGAACGAGTTTGTGGGACTGCGTGTGTGCAAGAGTTTGTGTTTGTGCATGAGCGAGTCCAGACCATATGCTTTGAAGTAGGGTGTGTAGTGTGCTGGGGTTTGGGCACGGACGCACAGCCCCTCCACTGGCGGGCTGGAAACCCTATACGCCACATCAATCAGAGCTGCCACTCATACATTATTCATATCTCGCAACACACCCCCATACATATTCTCTCCCCCCCCCCCCCCCTCCGTCGTCGCTTTATTTGGCAAATACAGAAGAAATTTGGGATTTTTCTTTTTTCTTATGATGGGTTTTTTATTAATTCAACCCAAGGAGCTCAGAAATATGACCACTTCATCAACCAGGAGATGGAAATTGAGGCATGGTTCTTGAATGTGGAAGATTTTCTGTCTACACCACTGCAGGGTCTGGGCTAAAATCCTATAGTAGTTAAAAGCATTTTGAATCCTTCAAAAAGAAAAGAAAAGAGAAATCGACAAGGATCACTTGATTTATATTGTCCTGGAAGCGATGTGTCCGCTTTTGGGCTTGTTTAAATATCTGGCTCAATAAATCAAGTGTGCCTCTCAAAAAGTTCAAGCTTTTCATACCCAGGTTAGATCTACAGTATATTCCGATTTCCTTTACATCGTCTCTGGAAAAGGAATAGGCGATGTATGGAAAACCATCCATCACCCCCACCTCCTCTGTCAGTCTGGTCTCTGTCTCCATCTCAGTGGTTCTGAAATGTTGTCTAAGGTGCAAGTGAAAATCTCAAGGCATATGCATTCATTCATATCCATGCAAAATGGCCTCTTAACGCGTTTCTTTTTTTAAGCACTCGTCACTATGTAAAAGTTTATTTTTATATTTTAATCCCAAATAAAAGGTTTCACCACTTATTTCATACTTTGACAATTGTTTTGTGGAAAGTTAGCGAAAAAAGAGACAAAATACATACATTTTAATACGGTATTAGGCAGGCACACCTGGACTTGTCTCACGGCACACTGCCTGCTCTCTCTTGGTACATGTGCTTGGCTGTCTGTCTTGCTCTCTCTGCCCCCACCCCCCCATCCTCTCATAGTTTATATCATATAGTTCTCCAAGAAGCCGAAAATGAGTAGTGTAGAATAGAGTACAAATGTATTTCTCCGTCCCCCTCGTGTCCTGAAGTTCACCAACCGCGGACTGCATTTGCTCCTGCTCTCTCTCGAACCGCAGCCTGATGTCCATGTGAATCACAGTCAACAACAAAAAAAAACCTCACAGGACTGTTAACAAACTACCGCCTTCACAGTGAACTAAAATAAAAATCTACTGACAAAAACGATATACAGAATCCTAAGACATTGAGGTAGGTAGACGGGCAGACTGCGAGACGACAGACATACATAGCAGTCCAGACAGAACCTCAGTGGAAGAGCTGTGTTTCATTCTGAGAATTTGCTATTGCAGAAAGACGGGAGCTACAGTATGAGAACATGTTTGACAGGAGACTTAGCTATTGTAAACACATTTTGAAGACAGGGTCAGGCTACTAACACCCCCAATTGTTTTATTCTCATCTTGTCAGGCGAGAGGAGGAGAGGTTTAGCAACGCATGATCTCTAATATGATTTGATGTTTTGGACTTCGTCACACCAGTTTGGCTGAGTTGTGGAAGGGTTTGCGCTTATTAAATTTTAATGGCTTGTTTGTGTTCACATGAGGTCACTGTTGAATTTCCGATTAGTGGAAAAGTGTGAGTTGGGCCCGTTTGTCTGTTTGTCACCGAGGAAGGGTGTTCCCACTTTTAAAACGGCAGCAGATGCTCTCTCTCGCTTTCTTTTTCACTATCTCTCTAACTTTCACTCATTCTGTCTAATCCTCACTGTGTTGTTGTATATATCTGGCTGTGCCGGTCTCTTTCTGTCCTTCTCCATCTTCCTTTCTCGCTGTCTCCGTCTCTCCCTGTCTCTCCTGGTTGCAGTCTGAACACACTGAAGACAAATGGAAAGTGACCTTTGGCAGGCGGCCGTGTGTTAAACACAGTGGGCCACTGTCAAGAGAGAAACATGCTGGCAACGTTGACCAAACACACTGGCAAGTTATTCACTGCGTTCGGGGGGAGAAACGCTCTGGACTGTTTTACCAACAAAGCACGGCCCCCTTGGCAAAATGCTAGCCTACAAGTTATTCCCAGCCCCCAGAACGGCTGGCCCTACTGGTCAAAGCTGGGACTGCAGGCGGGCCTGTGCATTTTGCAAACAGCTGGGGTTTAACACGGAGCGCCCGTTAGCACTTCCGCATTTTGGACACCAAATTTTGGTGGGGCGGTCCGGTCACGCCGGTCCGCACTCTATCCTTTATAACTCTAGTTATACATGCAGTGTTGTGGTGTACTGAATTGGAGTGGGGAGTGGGGGTCTGAAATGTTTTAAAGGAGACACTCATATCGATTTGACAAATAGCCCCTATGCTGTGTCATGGACAGCGTTTTTAATGCATCCTGTGAAACCGTGTGAAAACAAAGGCCATTGTTGAGTGAGCGATTTCACCGGCTATCAGAACTGCTACAGCTATGCTTTAATGGTCTGAGAGCACAGTTACAGTAGCCAAGGGGCCCCTTTTTTGGAGGGGGTTTGGGAGTTGTGTGTGTGTGTGTGTGTGTGTGTGTGTGTGTGTGTGTGTGTGCGCGCTCATGCGTGCGTGTGTTGTTCATGCACTGTGTGTATGTGTGGGCCAGGGCAGGATATGAGGAAACCTCCAAGCAGCTCTGTGGATATTTGTTCGCATTAACTTGGAACGTTTAGTTTAAACAGACATGGAGCTGGGTTCAGGTCTAGTTCGCTGTGTGTGTGTGTGTGTGTGTGTGCATCTACTGTTAGTCTGTTTGTGGGTGCGTGTGTGTGTGTGCGCAACGACAGATGCTGGTAATGGTAGTCATAGTCACGCCTCCTGTGCGTGAGTACGGTTTTGCAGCAGATTTAGAAATTTACTTCAGTGCGCTGACTTAAACTTCCAGTAACACACGGCTAAGACCCGATATGAGCTGTTAGTGGACTATGTGGACATGACATGACAGTCCAGTCCGGTGTGATGAGCCCGCTATAGAGACAGTCCAGTCCGGTGTGATGAGCCCGCTATAGAGGACATGACATGACAGTCCAGTCCGGTGTGATGAGCCCGCTAGAGACAGTCCAGTCCGGTGTGATGAGCCCGCTAGAGACAGTCCAGTCCGGTGTGATGAGCCTGCTATAGACAGTCCAGTCCGGTGTGATGAGCCTGCTATAGACAGTCCAGTCCGGTGTGATGAGCCCGCTATAGAGGACATGACAGTCCAGTCCGGTGTGATGAGCCTGCTATAGACAGTCCAGTCCGGTGTGATGAGCCTGCTATAGACAGTCCAGTCCGGTGTGATGAGCCTGCTATAGACAGTCCAGTCCGGTGTGATGAGCCCGCTATAGAGCGCACTGTTTGTTTTTACTGGGAACCAGATATTCCTGACCCTGTCGAAACCCCCTCACCACCCCCCACTGGGCGGTACATTGCTGGGGCTTAGCTAACACACACACACGATAGCCAATAAGGCACCGCTGTCAGTCCAAGGAACCACAGATGGTGCTATAGCAGCATGTTGAGATGGGCCAGATATAAAGATTCCAGATTCCTGCCCATTGTATATTTGCCCAAAGAGTGATATTCTGAGTCCTGTACCCGTGTTAATTTTACTGGGCATTAGTCTGAGTTATAAGGAGATTATGGCAGCTTTGGCATAGATTATGAGCAAAAACCATGCGCTATTGCATTTCATTCCGTTCACAGCTAACGGCTAAAACATTATGAGCATCTAATCCATTTCTCGTTCCTGAATGTTTTCACTTCCACTACCTAGAAGATCTATTTTCCTGGCAGAAGCACGATTCGCGTGCAGGTCTAGCAACTAGGCAGCTTTCGGTGGTATCGCTGGATCCCGGTTCACCTGTCATATGTTGGCCATTAGCTCGGTATGCTACGGGCTACGTGTTAGCCCTGAATTAGCTTATAATAATGTGACCCGGCCGCGCTAGCCGCTGACCCCATCCATCTTCATTACCGGCTGAGTTATCGGCTGTAATTGTAATTGCCATGCCTCTCGGGCTCCATGAGAAACACGGGCACACTGACCGCGGCCTGCCTGTGACCATAACTCATTGCCAGAGCCCCCCAAACCCAACCACCTACTGTACCGCCAACTATCGCCACAAGCCCATCCTCCACCCACTGAGGTCAGTGTGGGAAGGTCGCGGGGACCGGGCTGGCGGTCAGGGAAGTGGAGAGAAGGGCTGTCAGCCTTCACTCCCAGAATGCTGGCTTGAGGTCAGTTGTCCGCCGGCCACGCTGAGGATCATGGGAAAAATATGGCAGACGATTAATCACGACCAATGAGGCAAAACCAGTCTGCTTGAGACGGCACTGTCAACGATTACTGAAGAGGGAGTGAAAAAAGACAAATTGTGAGATGGAGAGAGATTAGATGTGTAGCTATGTGTCTGCCAGCCAGCTGTTTGACCACTGACATCATGTTGACCGTGGACAGTTAAATCTGGATCTGTTCATTTAACACCGAAAGAGTAAAAATCGATTTGTAATTGTAAGGGTCAATTTCTGGACTATGATCCAGTGTCCACTGTAATTCACTTAGTTCAGCACCACTTTACAGTCAATTCGTTCTCTATCCCTGTTAGGCAGCCCTTGAACTTGGATGCAAACTGAAATCTGTTCAACTCAAAGTGAGCTCAACAACCACCCTTGGAAGAAATGGAATCATTTGGATCTGGGGATCCACATGGGAGCGGCATGGCTCTCAGACTTCATGTGGCCAGCTAGTGACATCTATGATGTCAGTCATATATAATCTATGACTCCATATTTGGGCAAGGTTTCAGCCCGGTCCCATTGACTTAACATTAAAGTTAAGTCAGTATTTCAGTATAAAATGTATTGAATCTCTCTCTCGCTCTCGCTCTCGCTCTCGCTCTCGCTCTCGGGTCCTCAGCACAGAGCCTGCTGCTAGACAAGAGATGACAGGGGACTCTATCCATGACTTTGTAATCCAGCTATCTGTCCCCTTCTATTATCTCAATGTCTCTGTCTGTCTCTCTTTGTCTCATTGTTTTGAATGACTGTAGTCAAACTTGTCAGGGACTTTTTAAATCTGCTTACAAAATTACATGAAATGGGGAAAACTTATACACCTGTTTTAATTTGTTAAAATTATGATCTTATTGTTGGGTTTTTTCAGTCTGTTCAAATACAATGTACTGTAGACTACATGTTATTAGACATATAGCATAACGGTTTCCTCAACTAATTGATTTGTCCAAATGGGGCTTTGTTGAACCTCTTCTCTTTTGTCAGGTAAGACATGAAGACTCAACCTTTGAAGTGTGTGTGGGGGGGTGTGAGGGTGTGGGTGTGCAGGTTGAAGGGAGTATATAGCTCTGAATGTCTGTAAACTCATCTCTAGTACAGAACAGTCACTGAGTGATTCCTGCACCTCAAGCTTTTACAACAGCCGTCTGTCCATGCTGGTGAAGCGATGACAGGTGTGTGTGTCTGGGGGGGGGGGGGCCAACAACCTTTGTCACCACTGAACAGAAATCATGTAGAAAGCAAAGGTGTGTGTGTGTGTGTGTGTGTGTGTGTGTGTGTGTGTGTGTGTGTGTGTGTGTGGTAACGGAGACCCAATGCAGACTGCGGAGCGCTGAAAGCCAACCAGCGAGTTGTGACGGATTTGCAACTTCTTTCAGACTCCCAGCCTCGTCTCTCCTTTCACTGTCCGTCCTCTGTGTCTCCTGCTGAACATTATCACCTCTTTGTCTGCTCATGGTGCGCTCCGCCGTACCACAGACATGGCCGATGACAAGGGGCCTGCGGCAAAGTGTCACGTCACGTCGTAAATACAACTCTTACCTACGTATACGCGTGTGCACACGTAGTACACACTTAAAGGTCTCGGGTTCTTGTTTTCACAACTACATTTCTACACTACACATGGCGCAAAGGCAAAACAGCTGGTCACAGAATATTGTGGTTAGCGTGTTGGGCTTTGTCGCTGACCAGACGCCGTTTTAGATCAATACAGTAGCTTTGTTTATTCTAGTTCTTTGGAGTGAGTGAGTGTGTGTAGGCATGAATGTATGGACACTGTTTTAGGAGTAAGTATGATCTCTGTGGTTACGGCCCTCACGCGTGACACACGTATGAAGTGTGGCCAATGGGTTTGTCTCTCCCCTGTGGATCCAAGGACCATGATTCATGCCTGTTCTGTGTGAGTGTGTGTGTGTGTGTGTGAGCAAGAGTCTATGTGTACTGTATGCGCGCATTAGTACAAACACATTCATATTGTATCTCTGTGCACATGTTCTGCAGCGCATGACTATAACATGAGTGTGCAATCATCTTTGTGTGTGTAATATTATCCAGCAGCTGTCCCCTCCTCTGCTGTGTCTCTGTGAAGATTTAAGGGTGGTGTAGTTGGGTAGAGGGCCAGTGACTCCCAAGACACTCCTACTGCTCCCACACACTCTTTAGAGGCCTAAATCTCTGTCCGTCTGTCTGTCATTCTTTGAAAACCCACTGTCCAGTGTTCACGGCACTGGAGTCGCCTTGTCTGTCACTCAGACTTAGGGGTGTGTGCATGTATTTCTTTACATCTCTGGAACTCTTGGTCACGCTGTCTGAAGGGTGTGTGTGCGGTTTAGGCTACTATATCTTTGTGGGAACCACACATTTCCACAAAGCTACCAGTCAATATTTACCTTACACAGGGATATTTCTTCTGGTCCACACTTCCAAAGACAGAAAGTGTTATGGTTGAGATATTTAGTATTACAATTAGGAACAGATTCAGGTTAGGATTCAGCATTATGGGGTTGGGGTTTAGGATTAGTGATGGGGATGAGGTTAGATTGTGGTGAGGTTAGGTTAGGCATATGTAAAAATGGAATGAATGAAAAATTGCTCTTGATGTCCCCAGAAGGATAGTGTATGTGCGTGTTTTCGGAGCTGTGTGTACTATGGATGTAGGGCTGGAACTATTGATTATTTACTTGGGGATTATTCGATTACTTTTTTCAGCATTATTTTATTAATTTAACGATTGATTATAATTTATAATTGTTTCATAATCAATTAAATCGATTAGTTTGATTAACTGTTGCACTGCTAACTGGATGTGTGTTTCTATGTCAGTGTTATCACAGTGCCAACAGCGATACACTAGTGAGAAAGTTGTGGTAAACAACCTTCGGTTAATATCCAAACAACACGTATCTATCACAACAGTCTTAACATTTTGTTTATATCAAAGACTCTCAGGACTGTTTAAAACCGGAGACAATGCAACATTACCAGCAGTCTAATCTATCGGGTCATCTACAGTACAGTACAGTACAGTGCAGACAGACACATTGCAGCTTTGATTCATCAGCTGCCAGATTGCATTTCTAATGTTATTCTCCCATGACGACTCACTCCCGTGGTTATTGTTATGGTCCTATTAATATGTTCCTCTTCAAAACACTGCTTGTGCGACAGCTACTTAACACCCTGAGCACACAGGACGGAGTTCTCTGCCCTATCAATTAGTAACGCCCAGCGCTCAAGACGGAGATTGATCAAAAGGACGGAGATTATTGATATCAAAACCGATCGCATCGCTCCACAGGCTGGGAGCGTCTGTTGCGCAACACAATGTTATTTTCCGGTGGGACGTCATCGAAAATGTTCCCCCTCATTTTAGCCAACGAGATCGAAAATCTTAAAACGTTAACTCTTGATCTAAATCATTCCGTCCAATTCTAAGAAAAGATTGTGTTAGACGGCCCACCGCGGTCCCGTCGCTAGTCACAGTAGAAGTAATCATACCTCCCGTTGTCCATCGCCTCAGAGTGTTTTGGCTACATCTAGCTACTTCAGCCACATCCGGGTATAACATCCGGTCCGTCGCTAAATGTGCTATAAATCGCTGGGCCTATAATTTAATGGATTAAATAACCCCGGGCATTCGGGGTGTTAAAGCTGTCTGTCTAGGTATACAAATCCGGTCAAATTTCAGATGGCTCGCAAAATGCTCCAACGGGGCTCACTGGTGACTGAGGAAACAACGAACCCTTGGCACCATGTGTAAAGTGAGTTCATCTCACAGCTGTTGAGGGACAGAGAGAGAGTGTGTGTGTGTGTGTGTGTGTGTGTGTGTGTGTGTGTGTGGTGTCATCAGTGGGATCTATGGCCTGGGTTGGTGTCATAAATCATGAGTGGTTAATCTTCGTGACGATAGCATTGGTGCCGGGGTCAGGAGGGTAGCTTCAGTGTTGACGAGTAACATTCTCCCGTGCTAGCGCTGGACTAACATGGCACCGCGACGCACATGCACAGAAAATGCACGTGCAAACACCTCATGCCATGAAGGTTTCCAGCAAATTACACGTATGTGTCAGATCATGTGACCTACATTTTGCTTAATCTGAAAACACACTCGAAACTATATCCTAATATAAATGCACCACGTCTGTGTGTGTGTACGTGTGTCTGTACATCCATATAACTCGTGAACCATTCGCCACACCAACTTCAAATTTGACACACGAGTTCCACACCCCCGCAGGGAGTGCCTGGTGTCAAGTCCGTCGGATCGCGGTTGTCCAGAACCAGCACAAAAGCCCTTGCCTGGGCTCTGGACATCTCCATATACTGTATGCTGTTCTGACATAACAATCATTTTCTTATATACAGTATACTCTATAATGGGCATAAAAGGGACACAGACATAACTGGGTGGGACATGTATTTCCAACTTGCATCGTTGCCAGTGACCAACCGGCACCGCTCTAGTTACTATAAGTCATTGTACTTATGGCAGAGCCCACGGTATGTTAGGAAGAAAAGACCACAATTGAGAGATGCTGAAATTGGACACAACAAGTTGGACCCCTATGGTTTGTGCAAAAAAAGAAAGGCGACATTCGGCAGATATCACTCCATTATTTCAGAACCTAAAGTACATGGCTCATTGCCAAGAGTGGCTTTCAACTGTTTGTAATAAGTACATGTCAAAAATAGTATTAGTATCTATATAACATGTTGCGCTAATATTTTGAAATATGCTGATAGTTTGAGAGCTAGCCTGTAAGATATTACTTTTGTTAAAAATAACTTGCGCACACCATGGCCTTAAAAAGAGCTAAATGTGATTCTGTGGCGGCAGTGATCCGCTGTCCGGTGATTTGTGGCTGTGTCCCGTCAGATTGTTCTTTACATTCTTACTGCCTCTTATAAATCATCTCGGCCTCACTACAATGCCAGAGGAAGAACATGCCTCTTTCTCCCACTGTCAGCTACTCCTCTCTCTTTCTCTCTCTCTCTCTCTCTCTCTCTCTCTCTCTCTCTCTCTCTCTCTCTCTCTCTCTCTCTCTCTCCCCCGCTCCTGTCTGTCAGTGCGCCCACCTCGCTAATCCTTGTGTATGTGCTGTGGCCCCTGACTTACTGACAGACCGAGAGCCCCAAACGGCCCAATGTCACCCAGTGGCCCTCCCCAGGGGGGCCTCCATGGCGCTGAGGTGATAAGTGACTTAATGAGCTTCCATTGACACTAAATGGGAGACAAACACACCAGCCTAATGACTTCACTCAAACAGACGAGACACATACATGCCCACCCTTACCTGCCCTAGTTTTCTTTTCTTCCATCTACACTCTCTTATTTTCCACCATTCTCTTCTCTGTTCCCTTCGTTCATCTCTCACTCTGCCTTTGTCCGGCTGTTTTTCATGCATGCATCCCTCCCTTCTTCTCCATCCATGATGAATACTGTGTTTCCGTGCTCCATTTCACCGGCCCATCCCTCCCCAAAGCCCAGAACCCTGCATTTTTTATATATATACACGGCCCGTCACGGCCAAAGCCATGCGGTGCACTACTCAACTGACTCCCCCCTGAAACGGGGGCTTAGGAGGAGAAAGGGTCCTGCTGTGCTCAGAAGGAAGCGGAGGGGAAGAGGAAGAGGAGGAGGAGGAGGAGGAGGAGGAGCGGGAAGGGAGAGGAGCGACCTGGGTGTTCCATGAAAGAGAGAAGAGGACCTCTGGGCTGTTATGCTTTCTAATTCCCCCCAGCGCCGAACAGCGGGAGGCCAGAGAGGACAGAGGGAGCGGCGAGAGGGGGAGGAGGGTGAGAGTGAGGGAAGAGTGTTTTCACACCAAAAGGAGAGCGGGCGGGTGGGCCAAGGGAGCGCCTCGGCGAGTATCGGTTCATGCCGATGTCTTTATCCCCACTATGAGCCTGTAGGACCAGAGGTAATGATGCTTAAAGTTAGACTGGCGGCAGAGAAACGTAATACATACATGTAGTATATACTACACACACACACACACACAGCCTAAATCCCTCTCCTCCCTGTCTGGATCCAATAATGTGTCATTTAGCTCAGGGTCTGGAACAGATTCCTCACATGAAGGACTCAGCTTCTCCTGCCCTCACCCCCCTCCCTCCCCAGTCCCGGGTGCAGCCCTGCACCCTGTCCTGACCTTTACTCCCTGACCCCTGCCTGACGGTCAGTAGACCCTGAGCTGTGCTCCCTCTCCCACTATACCGATACCACCACCACCACCAGCAGAATACCCCGACCACTGCACGGCCCCCAATCATCTGGTTCTGTTTGCCCATCATGCACCCCGGCCACCTCTCCCCAAGGCCACAGGAAATAGCTGGGGAGTTTGCAGGCCTCCCGATTCCCCCGCGGGTGGAATTAACAGGTGCACCAGTGTTTGTTTCAACGTTTCCCCATTACCACTGGATAATGGCAATAATAAACATGGCAGGGCCAGGTGGGCTGCACGCAGAAGCTTTCCAGCTCTCCTTTAGTAAGAGCTCCATTTGGGTGTGCCGAAAGATGAGCGGATAGTGTGTCGACCGCAACATCTTTCCCCCTTCTTCGTTTCTCTACAACTGTCCTCACCTGTTTTAATGACAAATGTTATCCTATAGAAATGCACCAAGTCTCTGTATGTATACGTGTGTACATACTGTACATCTATAATCCATGTAACTTGAGAGCCGTTCGCCCCACCGACTTAAAATTTGACGCATTCCACACCACCACACACAGGGAGTGCAGTGCCCGGTGTCGAGTCCGGATACACCGTTGTCCAGAACCAGCACAAAAGCCTCTGCCCAGCCTCTGGATCTGACTACACAACTATTTCTCCATATATGGAGCTGGCCTCTTCTGACATCACAACACTTCATATTTGGGCATGGCTGACACAGAACTCCATATATAGCAATATAGGGACACAAAGAGACAGATACAGAAATCTCCATATATGGGCATAAATGGGATGCAGACAGATGGGTGGAACAGGTACTCTGACAGAGCCACAGATCCCACTGCTATGACCATTATGGTCATCAGCGGCAAGGACTCGTAGCGTAGCGGCCTGAACTGTAAATGTGAGGGCCGCGTTGTGGCCCGAACCTCTAGTGTTAAAAAATCACACCTGTGTGAAATGAGGGGCGCTCTTGTCATCGTACATCTATTTGTTAGCGGACATTTGACTTTGCTACATAAGGTGGTCCCTTATTGGCCAAGAAGAAGAAAGCAAAAGCAAGCACTCGGTTGAGTGCTTGGGCCAAGCCCACCAACATGATTGGTTAGTTGATTTGCTCGTTTACATATGACGTCAATTTTCCCTTAAATGTCAATGGTGTTTAATGTATTGATTAATTTACGTTATATTTAGCGGATTTCTGACGTCATTTCTCCGTTCATCGTCAATGGCAAAACTTGAGCCGGACGTGGACGAGATTTAGCAGACATTTGACCGGAATTCTCTTACCGTGGTCAATGGCAAATCTTGAGACGTGTGGGGACAAAAGCTGTTTAATAAGAACTCCATTCACTGAAGGGAGTGGACCGATAACAGCCTGTCATTGCCGTCGGTCAGGTTTCGGTACCCTGCATTGCTGGGGTTGTTATGAGTGAAAATGAGAAATGGGCTCTCTCCTCTCCCTCCCCTTTAACTTTCCCTCCCTCCTTCCCTCTCCTCCCTCCTCTCTCCCATTTCATTTAAGGGGCTAGCTGGCACCTCGACAGTGCATTTCCATTGTTTTATGTTTTTCTATTTATTTATCAATAAAGATGTCAAAGTCAAACAGTTAAAGGGTTAGTTTAGATTTTTGGACTTGCTATTAATATTGTGGTTGCAAAGTGTTGGGAGTTCTGGTCTGGTCTTAGTGAATATATAAGTAGTTCTGGTCATCCACAAACCTTGCATCATTTGTATTGTACCATATAGTGCAACTTTTGTTCAACTTTGATCTATACCATGGAACTACGTTTTTGTGCTGCTGCTGGTGTAGTGATACTGTACACAGTCAATAGTTTCATGTGACAGAGGGGTCAAAGTTGAACAAAAGTTGCAGTATTTGATATAAATAGGTCAACAATTCAAATCATGCTAGTTTTGTGGATTTTTAAATAGTGGCCCCCAGACCCCCACCAAATGACCGGAACTAATTCATATTCAACAAAACCACCATGGGACTCAGGCAATCAATTAATACCTTTGCTACCACACTATATTATTGGCAAAGTCCAAAAATCTGAACTTGCTCTTGCTGATATCACACGCAACCGAAATCATTGCCAAACACTGCTGATTTGCACGTCGGGCATGTCCACAAAATGTGGACTTCTAAACATAAGGCCACCTAAGAGCTTCTGATGAGCAGAGAAGGGTTGGTTAGATAGGTGGTTAGTCAGTCTAGACCCCTGGCCTATTTCTCTAATTGTCAGGCAATTTATTTTCCCGAGCTTCTATTATAGCAGGTTAGGTCAGCCATCTTGTTCTCATGTTACCTAGGAGCCTCCTTAAGTGAGTCGTCAGATCGAGTAATAGCGGGGGAGCGGCAGTTTAATGGCGGTGTGGGTCGCGCGTCGGGTTCAGGGGTGGCCAGGGGTCAAACGTTGCCACAATCCCAGGCTCCAGGTTCAAGTTGTAAATAAGACCTGGCGAGCAGCTGGGAGGGGTAATTGATAGGCGAGGAGGCGGGGACATATTTCACCTGGGGAGGAAACTGAGTTGACAGTTAACAAGCACCGCTGGATTAGCACCTCCATGGGTGGGTGGGGCGGGGGATTTGTTGTAGGCGTAGGTGGGATGTGGGCTAATGGCGTCTCATGCAGGCATTTCAAGTGGTTAGTATGGACAGTTAAGCTGTTCCAAGGATGAAATTACCACCTTGCTTGATGATCTCTGCCTACTAGGGGATTCGGTCTTTCTCTCGTACGCTCAAAACAAATTGTATGTGTGTGTGTGTGTGTGTGTGTGTGTGTGTGTGTGTGTGTGTGTGTGTGTGTGTGTGTGTGTGTGTGTGTGTGTGTGTGTGTGTGTGTGTGTGTGTGTGTGTGTGTGTGTGTGTGTGTGTGTGTGTGTGTGTGTGTGTGTGTGTGTGTGTACATGCATGCGCGCGCGCACATGCATGTGCGCGCACACACACACACACACACACACACACACACACACACACACACACACACACACACAAAGAGACTCACCAGAGAAGCAGGTGATGATTGTTTGCAGACAAGGCGAGCGTACAGTTTACTGTTAGCGCTCCATTTCGTTTTACATTAGCTAATATGTTCTTTTGCAACAGGTAACCCGAGACGTTGCCTTGCCGGGAAAAAGAACAGATGAGGTCTATTGACTGTAAAAAAAAAAAAAAAAAAAAAAAAAGACAAGAGGAAAAAAATGAAAACTGAGGGAAAGAAAGAGGGGAAGGAAGGCAAGCTGAAAAGACAGACCCAGTGAGATTGTTAGCGTGTGTGTGTGGGAGGGGGATTTAGTTAAATGGAGGTCTGACGTGAACTCCTTACTCATTTTAACCGGTCGTGTTTTGAACTCCTAAGTCCCAGAGGACTGATATCTGTGTGAATGGGCAGTTTCTGTCTCATTAGCTTTTATTGCCTACATGAATTGCCCATTCTCTGTGCCAGCTCTTAAAACCACGACATGACATGCCGATAGTGTCACATTCTCCCCGCTGGTCTCATTGATAACCATGTTTTGACTGGCCAAACAATCCCACAGGCCGAGCTCGTGTACAGTATTATCAGTGGCTGGCTGAGTGGGTGAGTGACTGCTTCCTGTATAGACAGGAAGTGAGGGCTTTTATGAGGGCAATGGATTGATTTCCTAGCATGCCAGATCCGTGGGGCGCAGAAGAAAAAAGGCCTCTTCCTGTGAAGAAGAATGCTGTGCCATGCCTGGCAGACGGACGGACTTACTGTGTGTGTGTCACCATGAGCAGGGGAGGTTGTGAAAAAGCATGTATGTGTGCGTTGGCCTCCTGCACTGCAAAATGCACCCTTACTCAGGGTTTTGCACTGTAGGAGTGTTCACTGCCTCCCTCCACTCCCTTGAGATAGACAGGAGAGGGCATTTGTTCAGGTAATTTGATTAGTAAGGAGTACAGAGAGAGAGAGGGAGGGAGAGAGAGGGAGAGAGAGATAGCATTCCTCCACATTAGGACGTCCTGTACTGAGATAGCTCCCCGGAGACCTCCTCCTCTCTCCCTCCTTCCTGACCCTCCCTTCCTCTCTCTCTCTCTCTCTCTCTCTCTCTCTCTCTCTCTCTCTCTCTCTCTCTCTCTCTCTCTCTCTCTCTCTTACCTCTCACCTTCTGGCATCTCTCTCTCTCCCTCCTTTTAAATCTGCCCATTTCTTAGCACCTCGCCCTCCCCGCCTCCCTCCCCACCTCCCCATTCCACCCCTCATCTTCTTATCCGCCCACATGCTATCCTCCCTCCTCGTCTCTATCTCTCCATCCACGGTTGAGGGCCTCGCACCTCTGTCCTCCCTCCTCCCAGCCCTCTTCCTCCTCCCCCTTCTCCTGTGTTTGCCGGTGGTCCTCAGTTGGTCCCAGATGGATGCACGGTATTCCCCTTTTTTGCTCTTGACAGGCTGAAAAAATGGACGGCTGACGCAACGCTCTCTCACTCTCTCTCCCTCTGTCTGTCTGTCTCCCTCTCCCTCTCTCTCTCTCCCTCAATTACCTTGGGGAGCCGGTGTGGAGACCAGTGCACCATACTTGCACAGGAGCAGTGTGTCTGTGTGCCACAAACGCACAGCAAGCTATACAGACCAGCTCTTAATGTTCCTATAGATCACCATCTGTGTGGAGGGCCCGGTTCCATTCCATGCAGGGAGAACCAGCAGCCACGCACGCTGTTTGATGGCTCGGATGGAAAGTCATTCCGTTTGAGGCTGCGAGGCTGTTTACATTCTCTCTGCTCTCCTCACCACCTCCCCTCTCCCCCCCTTGCTCGGGGTCAGGGGTCAGGGGCCAGGGGTGAAAGGCGAGGTGGAGGGCTGCTCCTCCTGGAGGAGACGATCCAATGCTGGAGGTCCCCTGGCCCAGTCTCTCTCTCTCTCTCTCTCTCTCTCTCTCTCTCTCTCTCTCTCTCTCTCTCTCTCTCTCTCTCTCTCTCGTTTTAATCTGACGGAGAGGAGCCTCCACCCCCCCCCCCCGCCCTGCCCCTCCCCTCCCTCCTTGCTGCACATCTGGCTGCCCCCAGAAAGCTCATTTGGAGGGAAAACAAGAATGTTTTTATTTCCCAGGAGAGAAGAACTCTGAGTTTAAACCACGGAGTTAGAACACAAAGAGAGGCATCCTGGGTCCTCAGTACAGAGCCTGCTGCTAGACAAGAGATGACAGGGGACTCTATCCATGACTTTGTTATCCAGCTATCTGTCCCCTTCTATATTATCTCAATGTCGCTCTGTGTGTGTGTGTGTGTGTGTGTGTGTGTGTGTGTGTGTGTGTGTGTGTGTGTGTGTGTGGGGGGGTTTATATAATGTATATGATTATGTAGTATACACTATATATATAGTACTCTATATGTACATACTGTATATGTGTCTGTAGCCGTTCCTAGCCAACCACAGAACTGCTACAGATGCCATTAGCCATGTGAGATCACATGTCCTGCCATTGGCAATTCAATAGATTGTCAGTGCATTGTCAGAAACAGAACATTAATTTGTCAGTGAGAATAGACGGAGTTCATCTGCTGGACACTCAGTAGCAAAGCAGTAGAATTAGCAAGTGAATAAAACCTGCAGGGTAAACACACATTTTACCTGCCTAGACTACAGTACAGCTTGTGAGAGGATGAAGATAGCCAGTGAGACTGAAGCACTAAGTGTTGCATTTCAGTCCCCAGGTCTGCATCCATCAAAAACTCATTAGCTTTGATTCAGCATTAGCTGCAGCCAAATGCAATCAATTGCAATTTCTTAAATGTATGAGCCTCTCATCAAACTGTTCTTTCTCCCTATAAGGAGCACGCTTTTGTATATGGTAGCTTGCCTGACTACCAGAATACTTGCACTCACACAAGTTTTTAAAACACACATGCACACACAACACATTTTTACGTGCATGCACATTTGTACACACACACACACACACACACACACACACACACACACACACACACACACACACACAGCTGGGCTCTATTACTCCAATGTACAGTAGCCATCACTCCACCCCTTGCCTCAAGCTCTCTCTCTCACTCTCTCTCTGACTGTTATTGGAAATGTAGCGCAGCTACAGGAGCTAGCTCATGGCGGATTTATACGACACAGGTGCACCATCTGAATGCACGCACGCTCACACAGGCACGCGAGTCGACCAACCCGCAAAGACTGGATCTAATATCAGCCACTTAATGTCTGCACCACTCAAAAGTCACAACACACTTCAAGCTCTCTCTCTCACTAACACACACACACACACACACACACACGCTCACATAGCCTATTTATGTCTGCACCACTCAGGGCTGTATCCAAACCATGCTGAAAGTATCACCCCGCGCCTCTGTTTTTTGCTTGCCTGAACAGCCCCCGCATATGATTCTGATTTTTGACTTTACGGATTGAATATGACAAAAATGTCTTTAATTTTAACTTAATATATTTTCCTCTGTGCCTTCGACGTCTAGATCGCTTGCCCTTCTTCTTTCCCTGGGAATATGCTTGGCATTTCCTTTAGTGCGCCATCCCAGTTTTCCAATAAGAGCAGGGCCGGAGGTATGTGCTGGGCGGGCTGGGCTTCTCTCCTCTCCGGCGTTCCACGATGGCCCAAACCGAGGCAGAAGTACCGGGGGATATGGTTTCCCTCCGGAAAACAGACAAAGACATTCCAAAGTGGAATGGCAACAGAGTGCCTACACAGCAAATAATGGCTGCTTAAAGTTCTAGCCATGTAGACTGCAGTACCTGGAAAGCTAGCTAGGAAGCGTAGAGGTTTTTTGTACTAGGACATAGGTATAGTAGTAAAGTTTATTACTGACCACAGATGTTGGTTTCAGAAGCCATTATCAAAATCCGACGGAATTCACAATTCCACGAAGAGGAGTTTTAAAGCTATTTTGGTGAACTATGGGCTAGGACCCAACATGGATCATGGGTTTGTTTCGCATGGGTTGTTTTTCTATTTTGTGGTGGGGCTCTGAATGGCGAGGTCCGTCTGACCTTCCTTCCACCACTGTGATCCCAAACATATTTCAAAATCTCCTGGCTGGAAAGCCATGGAATTTTCTGTCCACCCTCATGCTCCCCGGAGGATGACCCCAACAACTTTGGTGACCACATGACCTTTCCACCAGTGCTACCTTGCCTCAGGTCAAAATGACGAGATATGTCATAATCCAATGGGCAGATTGCAGGATGAATTTTGGTCACCCCATGGCATTTTCTCTCACCTTTCAGGAGCAGCACAGCCTCTAGACTAGAGGCTGCTAGCAGAGCTTTTAGACTTGTTTTAACCCATTTAGACCTGTTGTCTGTGTTTACTTTGATGTCAGGAACGTATTTTCTTTATTTTTCTTCTCAATATAAACGGGATAGAACACTGTTGGGGTTTGTTCCTCTTCTTATGGAGATCCTCTACTATACATGTAGTTCCAGACAGTGGACCCAAAGTCCCCATTGTACAATGAATAGTGAAAATAGCTGATCTACAAGCTAACAGTGTATCGCAATGTGACAAATTGTGAGCTTGTAGATCTGCTTCCGCTGTTTTTTTTCCTCATTGTTTTCCTTCTTTCTCTTTGGAAAAGAAGATATTTTTGCCTATTGACATTCCCAAAATTGGGCCACCAGGTTGAAAGTAGAGTGAGATACGACACAAATGTTTACTTCTTTACTTAGCTCAGTGGTTTTCAACCAGTAGTCCGGGGACCACCTGTATGGTCCTTGAGGGGGTTCCAGGTGGTCCACGGCTAACGGATGGAGAGTTGGTAACCAATTGAACCCCTATAGAGATCCATAACTCTTGAGAGCGTAAAATGAAACCAAATGGACCCGTATGGGTCGATGTGGTTTCTTTTCATGCTCTCAAGAGTTACATTATTGTTAAACATCTGCATTACTTAATGTGCAAGAAGTCTACACAATTAGAGAATGTAGAATAATTGTTATTTTGATCGTTTGCCAACGATCAAAATCAACGATCTTTTGCAAAATATTCAAAGTTCAAGCCAGGTCTGAGAGGCTAAATCTAATCAAATGGTGGTCCGTGGCTCAAATGGGTCTGATAGGCTAAATCTAATCAAATAGTGGTCCGTTGCTCAAATGGGTCTGAGAGGCTAAATCTAATCAAATAGTGGTCCGTGGCTCAAGTGCCCAATAAATAATGGGCCTTGATACAAAGGGGGTTGAAAACCACTGATCTAGCTTTATCTAGCTCTCAAAAGAGAAGTTGTAACGTCCATACATACATCCACATACCCGCTACGTTCACATACATAGCGGTGCTGGTGCACACATGTATCCAGTCAGGCCGTCCTTTCTGATGTTCATCCTCGCTATATTGAAGAGCAGAGGCCAGTGAGGTTCCATTCACGACACATGGTATAGATTTAGCCTGCACCTCTTTAATGAACAAGCAGTTTGGAGTGCGGCGCTCGGAGGGGCTGGGAGCGATGGTGTCACCCAGGGGTCGCTTTAAGGTCTGCAGTTGGATGGAAGACTGGAATTGTGGGTAGCGCACTTTGAGAAGAAACGCTTGGTAGGCTGATAGGCTGTTTTCTGTATAATCATAATGTGCATCCGAGATAAACGCTGCTTAATACTTCTTAACTCATATTGCAGATATAGTGATAGTCACCGTAAAAGTCTCTCCCACCTAGTACAGCACGATTTCACAAAACGTGAAGTTTTCTTCTCCTTTTCCCTGCCCTATCCTGTCCATGGTTCTCTTCTTTTTTTCTATTTTCCGCCTCCTCTCTCTCCTCTTCTGGACACAGCAGCAGAGGTGCTGACAGACAGCTGTCGGTGAGTTGGTAACGTTGGTAAACACTGCAGCGAACACTCCTCCCCTGGCTGGGCAACGGTGGGCAGAGACGGGCAAGCGCACTATGGCCAACATAACTAGGAGCCATCTTTCCATGACCGCAAGCTATGTATATATATATAAAACCGAGTCACTGGGTCCGAGACAGCATTCCTAGGGGCACACGTAACACACACGCGCGTGCACGCACACACGTGCATGTTCTATGGATGTACTTGGACACACAGTACATGGTTTTACACATTGTAATAATTGTTGTAATCCTTTTTCTCATCTGTTCATTTCTGATACTGTATGCATACTACTTGTGTATCGGAGCATGCAGCATTAGGACAACCACCCATTTGATTGTTTTACCTTTATCACTCTTCCATGATGCCATTAGCACACTAGCACAGGTGTTGCTAACTCATTTGGGTCTAGGCTGTGCATGGGCACCAACGAGCATAAGTTTGGTTGTTGATGTTTGCATGAGTGAATGTGTGTTTGCGAGATGCATATCTACAGATGCAGTTTTGTATCACTTTTTTAAACTGGTTTGTGTGGGTGTATACTATAGGCTCGAGGACCCGAGGGGTAGAGAGAGAGAGGGAGAAAGAGAGAAATAGAGATGCTTATCGACGTGTTCTAATCACTACCATGTGGACATCTCTCCTGCGATGGTCACTGGCTTTATAAGTCCAGGCCATTGGAATGCCTGCAATTACCCTCCCCTACACTTTCACACGCGGCCCCTCGTGTACTTCATATAAACCGTGGTGCTGAGTGAGAGCGAAACAGTTCTCTTCTAGTCTTTCAGTTTGTCTTTTTTTTTTTACTAGGCCCGAAGCTGCTGCTTTCACTGTCTCTGAGCTGGGCCTGCTCGCCACGGTGGTCCACAGCCTGGGAACCAGTCTCTCTCTCACACACACAGAGGGATTTTTTTTTTTTAGAACATCTTTTCCCCATGTTCAAAGCGACCCCCTTTCGGCTTTATTTCGGTGGAAGGGCAGAGTGTCTGATTGTGAGCTTGTGTTTAATTTGGCGTGGATTATTATTTTGCCTAATTGGCTTTTAATGAGATTTTAACTCAGGTATGTAAAAAGGGCCAGTTTGACCACCCACCCTCAAGGTCCACTCAAGGTTAACCCCAACCAGATCTACATCCTGTCTGTGCTCTCTCGCTCTCTTTTGTGCTCACTCTCTCTCACTCTGAGACGTAGCAGTGTTTTCATCCCTCCGGCAAACGGGGCTAAATCTGGTATGTTTCTTTTCGCAGCTATGAGGAAGTTGTAAGACAGACATCTACAGTACACCAGTACGTTTTAGATGGAAGCTCAGGAAGTACACACTGAGGACTCTGTCTCTGTCACCTCACCAGTTAGTTGTGTGTTGAGATGCTGGAGGCCAAGCCACCTGTTTTTGGGTTTGACGGTATGTCTGTAAGGAGCTCATGCCACTACGTACATGACATCATGAAACTGAACCACCTCTGAGAATAAAACTAACGCAGCAAACATTGTTCTTGTGAAACAATTTTGTATTTATAGTTTATAAGGATCCTATTTCCATTTGCGAGGGTGAAGCCATCAAGATTGACTGACGCCTACAGTATATGTAGGTTCACAAAACATTGTGTCCATACATCCGTGTCGAGGCTAATCTCACAGTAACTGGGACCTATTATAGCGCCACCAGAAGAGTCAAGTGATCGTATAAGTTACATTTTTCAGATCCCATTCCAAGTGGCTATGACCAAAGTTTGCGGACCCTGGGTAGGAAACCCAGCATTCAACTTTTCTAGTCAAATGCCAATTCATACCACAAGCATGCATTAAATACACCAGCTGTGGTGTCTTTAATGCATGCTTGTTTATGTGCTTGGGGACTAATGCATTCATATTGTGATGACGGGCGAGTTGGCTCACCCTTGCTTATACTGTTAACAGTACTAAATAAAACAGTAAAGGTCCTGTTTCGCTGTTTTCAGCATGTCTCCCCCCCCCCCCCACTTCCGAATCTTAACTGTTGATCTTATCACAACAGAGGATTCTCAGGATATTTTGATCCAAGGAAACACCCCAGGGTGATTGTCTGTGCAAGGCAGGGAAATATTTCCCAGTAAATCTTGGGGAAATACAAAGAACTTGTCGTCCTGTACCACCGTGCACTGCCAACTGTCACTATCTGGCAGAGGAGTGTTTTTGTTTTCCTGGTGTGACTGTCCAAATGAACATGGTTGCACAATCGTGTATGCATGAAAATGTTTTGTGGATGACACAATTGCGTACATGTATGTATTTACATGTGCAAGAGAAGAGTTGGAGAGTGCAAGTTATATCCGCGGACCCCACGGTTATATGCGATGAGTCGTAAAAAATTACATTCTGATTAATAGCGGGTCAAAATGAGAAAAATATGAATTTGGGTCAATATGAGAAAAATATGAATTTGGGTGTATCATCTTAGTGTTTTGTCAAAATCCACCTGCGTTTTTTGCTCATCCGCTGCCATCCATGTCAATCTACAACTGATGGATTTAGCTCCTTTACACACAATGCTTCATGCACATCAGGCGCAGCAGCATAACTTCATTGATCATTTAAATCTCCATTCCAGCTGATGGGATTTGTCAGGATCTAATGCTATAATTAATGTTCTGTGTTGTTCAGCTGTTACACATCATATACAGTGACATTGTTTGGAGCAGCTCTTCTCCTGATGCATCCCAAGCCTTGTTAGAGATTTTCCTGCTGATCATGCTAAATAGATAGTTACAGGTTGTGGGTAGATTTTATTTCAGAGTTATAATCATTTCCCCTCTTTATTCCCCATTAATCAAACATAAGACACGCAGCATGTCTCTGGTACGTTTGCCAGGTGAATCCAGACATCCATTTGTTTTCACAAATTGAGAGTGGCTGCAGTGGGGACAGCCTATACTGCAGCAAAGACAGTCCTCTTCATTTTAATTGGAGCCTCGCATTATTAATTTCATACTGAATAGGCCTATAGTGCTATGTTATTTCCATGTGCATGCTGGGCAGGTGCGGATCGGAGAGATTATTTGTGCATGTGGATGAATTATGTTCTCATCCGGATCTACACATCTATAGGATGAGTGATTGACAGCCATTTGGTACTTTTGAGTACATACCTCAGTAACGGATCACACTGGCCCCATTGTTCTGAATCATGTTGGTTTCGGTGATTTATGCTGCATTATCCAAAGTTTGACAGGGGTTTTGCTGGGGGAAATACCAAGCACTTGTCTTCTCCTGTGCCACCGTTCTCTGCCAACTGTCACTAGCTTGCAGAGGAGCGCTTTATGATTTCCGGATGCATTAGTAATGGTGTGACTGTATGTGACTGAGTGTGATGGAGAGAGGGTGCATGAGTGATTGACAGGCATTTTGGTCCTTTTCGAGGACAAACCTGCACCTCGGTAACGGATCACACTGGCCCCATTGTTCTGAATGTACTCTGTGTCCACATCACAGAGACACTCGCCTGGGACGGGCACACCGGCCATGGCTTGAAGAAGGCACAGCAATGTCTCTTTCACCCCAGGTGACTGAAGATATTTGGCATGAGGCCCAAGGTCCTACGGGCCTTTCACAGAGGCACCGCTGAGAGCATCCTGATGGATTGCATCACTGCCTGCCGGAACTGTACTACCTCAATTTACAAGCATTGCTAGAACGTCATGAGGACACTCTGTATGAGCTTCCCTCCATCCAGGACATACATGACGGATGTTGTGTCACTAAAGTCAGATTCATAAACCTCATCATCCTGGCCACAGATTCACAAGGCCAAGGGCATCAGGTTCCATAGCAGCCATTGTCAGGTGTTTGAACAGCAAGACCATGTCCAAGAGCAGAATGCTATGAAAACACCCATGTCCCCCAGATTGCATCTGCGCTGTGTGCAAACACACATTGGGAAACGTTTTATTAGTGTGGTTGCCCGAATGGGCAACCAGACTCTTGTAACTGTGACACTTTATTATTATTATTATTAGTGTGGTTGCCCCAAAAGGGGCAACCAGACTCTAGTAATTGTAACACTTTATTAATTAGTGTGGTTGCCCGAATGGGCAACCAGACTCTTGTAACTGTGACACTTTATTATTAGTGTGGTTGCCCGAATGGGCAACCAGACTCTTGTAACTGTGACACTTTATTATTATTTTCTCACTGGAGTAGTCTTTATTTTGACGCTTTATACCTCCCACACTGTACGCTGTACGCACTTGAGCCATATGTCAAATTGACCGGAAAAATCGGGAATCGTGTGCTTGTATTTTGTTAAGAGAAATGTTGTATAGTTTAATTGATATGAATTTATTAGTGAATTAAATGTCCCCATTGACATGAATGGGAAAAGGCAAAAATTCACATAAAAGTATTTGTTCCTCGGAGACTGTAATCACTATAGTTACAAAACTTTTAGGGATATTTCAACATTATCACTAAAATTATTTAACCCTAAAATTTTATCGGTCGGCCTCATGGTGGCGCTATAACAGCCCACTTTACCTTTTGGCTTATAACTCTTGAACCGTAGGTCGTAAAATCAAAATTATTTTTTCCCTGGATTCCTTGGGTCATGACGCATCTCCCCATATAGGCCACGCCCATTTCCGCCATGATAGATTTTCCGCCATTTTGAATTCTGTCCAAAACACACTTTTTGCTTTTCCTCCTACAGATTTTGTCCAAATCTCACAGAAATCGGCACACGTGATCTCTGGACCCATCCAATTAAAACTGAGCCGCAGAATTTTGAAAGTGCGTATCGTTCGGCCGTAATCGTCTTCCGAAGTTAGTAGGAGGGGCCTATATCACAAAAAATGCCATAAATCACGAACGGAATGTCCAATCCATCCCAAATTTCAATCACATGTCCGGGGTGGTTCAATCAACCAAGTTCTAAAAGCAATTCCATTTTCATCCATAGGGGGCGCCGCAATTGCGAGAAATGTAACCGTTTGTCGCAAAAACATGAATTTCGGGGGTTAAATCCCCTCCGAATTACTTACGCATGATCACGGGGGTCAAATTTGAATCACATGTCCGGGGTGGTTAAATCAAGCAAGTTCTAAAAGCAATGCGGACGTCTCTGTCGTTTATAACAAACCAAACCATTTAAAAATCGGTTGCAAATTGAGAAAGCTATTGTTATTTAAAAACTACATCTAAGATGGCCGCCACGCACACGACGTCGCCGTCCATTGGCCAGAAGCGAGTCCTGGTTCAGCCATCTGGTGACGTCAGCTGCTTTCCTATTGGCCGAATTGCTATGGTGTGAGCTTTGAAACCTAATAGACCCTTGACGTCAGTTGCTCTTCCGGTTTAGACATTGGAGGGGGAAATACTTTTTTCTCCATTGAGATTATATGGACCTCTTCTGGCTGGCAATATTAGTGGGAGGGGCATAAGACTAACTGACCATTTATCAGTGTACACTACAGAGCTAGTGGCAATAATCCTGGCCTTGCAGTGGGTAGAGGAGAAAGGGATCGACAATACTGTTATTGCGTCTGATAGCTTCTCTGCACTGGAAAGCATCAAGTCAGGCAGATCTGCATGCAGAATGGACCTCCTTAGTGAGGCACATAATATGTGCCTCACTAAGGAGGTTTCCTATTCCTCTGTTTCCTATTCTATATAAGCTCATATTATGAGCTTATATAGAATAGGAAACAGAGGAATAGTAACACAGTTCTTGTGGGTTCCAGCTCATTCCGGAGTGGAAGGGAATGAGCGAGTAGACATTTTGGCCAAGCAATCATTAAGAGTGGAGCAGGTAGACATGCGCGTGACTATAAGCAAGAGTGAAGTCAAACCAATGATCTGCTATAGACCAGCAATTGACATGGATAGACAATGATTCCACTTGTATTATAAGGAGAGACATTCAGAAGCAGCTTGGACTCCTCATGCATAGAAGGAGGCATGATGTCAGTCCACTGCCCCCCCAGGTTGGCAGAGGAAGTTTAGCGCCCAGGATTACATTAGATAATTGGCACTGGCTGAAAAGAAAACTAGGTTACAAAATCAACGATTGCGGCAACCACACTCTGCAATTTTTTAAAATTGCGAATTTTCTAGTGTTATTTGTTAGTGTGGTCTTTATTAGTAGTCTTTATTTTGACGCTTTATACCTCCCACACTGTACGCTGTACGCACTTGAGCCATATGTAAAATTGACCGGAAAAATCGGGAATCGTGTGCTTGTATTTTGTTAAGAGAAATGTTGTATAGTTTAATTGATATGAATTTATTAGTGAATTAAATTTCCCCATTGACATGAATGGGAAAAGGCAAAAATTCACATAAAAGTATTTGTTCGTCGGAGACTGTAATCACTATAGTTACAAAACTTTTAGGGATAATTCAACATTATCCCTAAAATTATTTAACCCTAAAATTTTATCGGTCGGCCTCATGGTGGCGCTATAACAGCCCACTTTACCTTTTGGCTTATAACTCTTGAACCGTAGGTCGTAAAATCAAAATTATTTTTTCCCTGGATTCCTTGGGTCATGACGCATCTCCCCATATAGGCCACGCCCATTTCCGCCATGATAGATTTTCCGCCATTTTGAATTTTGTCCAAAACACACTTTTTGCTTTTCCTCCTACAGATTTCGTCCAAATCTCACAGAAATCGGCACACGTGATCTCTGGGCCCATCCAATTAAAACTGAGCCGCAGAACTTTGAAAGTGCGTATCGTTCGGCCGTAATCGTCTTCCGAAGTTAGTAGGAGGGGCCTATATCACAAAAAATGCCATAAATCACGAACAGAATGTCCAATCCATCCCAAATTTCAATCACATGTCCGGGGTGGTTCAATAAACCAAGTTCTAATAGCAATTCCATTTTCATCCATAGGGGGCGCCGCAAATGCGAGAAATGTAACCGTTTGTCGCAAAAACATGAATTTCGGGGGTTAAATCCACTCCGAATTACTTACGCATGATCTAAGGCGTGACTTGAAATTGTAATTGGCTGGCAATACTAGTGGGAGGGGCATATGTAAGCCACTGCGGCAACCACACTCTGCAATTTTTTAAAATTGCGAATTTTCTAGTGTTATTTGTTAGTGTGGTCTTTATTAGTAGTCTTTATTTTGACGCTTTATACCTCCCACACTGTACGCTGTACGCACTTGAGCCATATGTCAAATTGACCGGAAAAATCGGGAATCGTGTGCTTGTATTTTGTTAAGAGAAATGTTGTATAGTTTAATTGATATGAATTTATTAGTGAATAAAATTTCCCCATTGACATGAATGGGAAAAGGCAAAAATTCACATTCAAGTATTTGTTCCTCGGAGACTGTAATCACTACAGTTACAAAACTTTTAGGGATAATTCAACATTATCCCTAAAATTATTTAACACTAAAATTTTATCGGTCGGCCTCATGGTGGCGCTATAACAGCCCACTTTACCTTTTGGCTTATAACTCTTGAACCGTAGGTCGTAAAATCAAAAAAATGTTTTCCCTGGATTCCTTGGGTCATGACGCATCTCCCCATATAGGCCACGCCCATTTCCGCCATGATAGATTTTCCGCCATTTTGAATTTTGTCCAAAACACACTTTTTGCTTTTCCTCCTACAGATTTCGTCCAAATCTCACAGAAATCGGCACACGTGATCTCTGGACCCATCCAATTAAAACTGAGCCGCAGAATTTTGAAAGTGCGTATCGTTCGGCCGCAATCGTCTTCCGAAGTTAGTAGGAGGGGCCTATATCACAAAAAATGCCATAAATCACGAACGGAATGTCCAATCCATCCCAAATTTCAATCACATGTCCGGGGTGGTTCAATCAACCAAGTTCTAAAAGCAATTCCATTTTCATCCATAGGGGGCACCGCAGAAGCGAGAAATGTAACCGTTTGTCGCAAAAACATGAATTTCGGGGGTTAAATCCCCTCCGAATGACTTACGCATGATGTAAGGCGTGACTTGAAATTGTAATTGGCTGGCAATACTAGTGGGAGGGGCATATGTAAGCCACTGCGGCAACCACACTCTGCAATTTTTTAAAATTGCGAATTTTCTAGTGTTATTTGTTAGTGTAGTCTTTATTAGTAGTCTTTATTTTGACGCTTTATACCTCCCACACTGTACGCTGTACGCACTTGAGCCATATGTCAAATTGACCGGAAAAATCGGGAATCGTGTGCTTGTATTTTGTTAAGAGAAATGTTGTATAGTTTAATTGATATGAATTTATTAGTGAATAAAATTTCCCCATTGACATGAATGGGAAAAGGCAAAAATTCACATTCAAGTATTTGTTCCTCGGAGACTGTAATCACTACAGTTACAAAACTTTTAGGGATAATTCAACATTATCCCTAAAATTATTTAACACTAAAATTTTATCGGTCGGCCTCATGGTGGCGCTATAACAGCCCACTTTACCTTTTGGCTTATAACTCTTGAACCGTAGGTCGTAAAATCAAAAAAATGTTTTCCCTGGATTCCTTGGGTCATGACGCATCTCCCCATATAGGCCACGCCCATTTCCGCCATGATAGATTTTCCGCCATTTTGAATTTTGTCCAAAACACACTTTTTGCTTTTCCTCCTACAGATTTTGTCCAAATCTCACAGAAATCGGCACACGTGATCTCTGGACCTATCCAATTAAAACTGAGCCGCAGAATTTTGAAAGTGCGTATCGTTCGGCCGCAATCGTCTTCCGAAGTTAGTAGGAGGGGCCTATATCACAAAAAATGCCATAAATCACGAACGGAATGTCCAATCCATCCCAAATTTCAATCACATGTCCGGGGTGGTTCAATCAACCAAGTTCTAAAAGCAATTCCATTTTCATCCATAGGGGGCGCCGCAGAAGCGAGAAATGTAACCGTTTGTCGCAAAAACATGAATTTCGGGGGTTAAATCCCCTCCGAATGACTTACGCATGATCTAAGGCGTGACTTGAAATTGTAATTGGCTGGCAATACTAGTGGGAGGGGCATATGTAAGCCACTGCGGCAACCACACTCTGCAATTTTTTTAAATTGCGAATTTTCTAGTTATTTTCTCACTGGAGTAGTCTTTATTTTGACGCTTTATACCTCCCACACTGTACGCTGTACGCACTTGAGCCATATGTCAAATTGACCGGAAAAATCGGGAATCGTGTGCTTGTATTTTGTTAAGAGAAATGTTGTATAGTTTAATTGATATGAATTTATTAGTGAATTAAATTTCCCCATTGACATGAATGGGAAAAGGCAAAAATGCACATAAAAGTATTTGTTCCTCGGAGACTGTAATCACTATAGTTACAAAACTTTTAGGGATATTTCAACATTATCCCTAAAATTATTTAACCCTAAAATTTTATCGGTCGGCCTCATGGTGGCGCTATAACAGCCCACTTTACCTTTTGGCTTATAACTCTTGAACCGTAGGTCGTAAAATCAAAATTATTTTTTCCCTGGATTCCTTGGGTCATGACGCATCTCCCCATATAGGCCACGCCCATTTCCGCCATGATAGATTTTCCGCCATTTTGAATTCTGTCCAAAACACACTTTTTGCTTTTCCTCCTACAGATTTTGTCCAAATCTCACAGAAATCGGCACACGTGATCTCTGGACCCATCCAATTAAAACTGAGCCGCAGAATTTTGAAAGTGCGTATCGTTCGGCCGTAATCGTCTTCCGAAGTTAGTAGGAGGGGCCTATATCACAAAAAATGCCATAAATCACGAACGGAATGTCCAATCCATCCCAAATTTCAATCACATGTCCGGGGTGGTTCAATCAACCAAGTTCTAAAAGCAATTCCATTTTCATCCATAGGGGGCGCCGCAAATGCGAGAAATGTAACCGTTTGTCGCAAAAACATGAATTTCGGGGGTTAAATCCCCTCCGAATGACTTACGCATGATCTAAGGCGTGACTTGAAATTGTAATTGGCTGGCAATACTAGTGGGAGGGGCATATGTAAGCCACTGCGGCAACCACACTCTGCAATTTTTTTAAATTGCGAATTTTCTAGTTAGTGTGGTTGCCTGAAGGCAACCATACTATTGTTTTTGTGACCTTTTATTATTATTATTAGTGTGGTTGCCTGAAGGCAACCATACTATTGTTTTTGTGACCTTTTATTATTGTTGTTTTTATTATAGATAAACTTTTTTTTGCCGCATTATACCTCCCACAGTTTTTGTCGCATGCACTCGAGCCATATGTCAAAACGACGGGCTACATCGGGAATCGTGTGCGTGTATTGGGATAAGACATTTGTTGGATAGTTTAATTGATATGAATTAATTAGTGCATTAAATTTCCCCATAGACATGAATGGGGAAATGCAAAAACTCACTTTCAAATATTTTTTCCTCTGAGACCGTAAGGGCTATACTTACAAGAATTGGAGGAGAGATTCATAATAATTACTAAAATTAATTACCTTAGAACCATATCGGTCGGCCTCATGGTGGCGCTATAACAGCCAACTTTACATTTTTGGGTATAACTCTTGAACCGTAGGTCGTAAAATCAAAATGTTTTTTTCCATGGATTCCTTGGGTCATGACGCATCTTCCCATATAGGCCACGCCCATTTCCGTCTAGAACGAATTTGCAGAAAATTTGCATTTTCTTCAAAACACACTTTTTGCTCCTCCTCCTACAGATGTTGTCCAAATCTCACAGAAATCGGTACACATGATCTCCGGACCTATCTGATTAAAACAGCACAGTCAGAATTTCGATATTCCATATCGTTCGTCCGTAATCGTCTTCCGAATTTAGTGGGAGGGGCCTATTTTACAAAACACGCCACAATTCACGCACGGAATGTCCAATCCTCCCCAAATTTGAATCACATGTTTAGGATGGCCTAATCAACACAGAGCCAAAAGCAATTCAATTTCCATCCATAGGGGGCGCTACAATTGCAAAAACAATTACACGTTTGTTGCAAAAACACGATTTTGGGGGGGAAATCCCCTTTGAATGACTTACGCATGATCACAAAGGGTGACTTGACATTGTAATTGCCTGGCAAAATTACTGGGAGGGGCCTATACCCCTTTGTTACAAAAACATGATTTTGGGGGGGAAATCCTCTTTGAATGACTTATGCATGATCACAAAGGATGACTTGACATTGTAATTGGCTGGTATAATTACTGGGAGGGGCCTATATCAGCCAACCTATCCGATTAAAACAGCACAGTCAGAATTTAGATCTTCTGTATCGTTCGGTCGTAATCGTCTTCCCAAGTTAGTGGGAGGGGCCTATTTTACAAAAAACGCCACAATTCACGCACGGAATGTCCAATCCATCCCAAATCTGAATCACATGTCGAAGGTGGTTTCATCAACGCAGAGCCAAAAGCAATTCCATTTTCGACGGGTGCGATGTGGGCAACTACACTTTGCAATTTCCCAGAATTGCCTCTTTCTAGTTAGTGTGGTTGCCCTGAGGGCAACCATACTATTGCTTTAGTGACCTTTTATTAGTGTGGTTGCCTGAAGGCAACCATACTATTGTTTTAGTGACCTTTTATTCTTTTCATTATAGATAAACTTATTTTGCCGCATTATACCTCCCACAGTTTTTGTCGCACGCACTCGAGCCATATGTCAAAACGACGGGCTACATCGGGAATCGTGTGCGTGTATTTTGCTAAGACATTTGTTGAATAGTTTAATTGATATGAATTAATTAGTGCATTAAATTTCCCCATAGACATGAATGGGAAAATGCAAAAACTCACTTTCAAGTATTTTTTCCTCTGAGACCGTAAGGGCTATACATACAAGACTTGGAGGAGAGATTCATAATAATTACTAAAATTAATTACCTTAGAAGTATATCGGTCGGCCTCATGGTGGCGCTATAACAGCCAACTTTACCTTTTGGGGTATAACTCTTGAACCGTAGGTCGTAAAATAAAAAATATTTTTTCCCTGGATTCCTTGGGTCATGACACATCTCCCCATATAGGCCACGCCCATTTGCGTCTAGATAGATTTCCCGCCATTTTGAATTTTGTTCAAAACACACTTTTTGCTCCTCCTCCTACAGATTTTGACCTAATCTCACAAAAATCAGTACACATGATCTCGGGACCTATCCCATTAAAACAGCACAGTCAGAATTTAGATCTTCTGTATCGTTCGGCCGTAATCGTCTTCCGAAGTTAGTGGGAGGGGCCTATTTTACAAAAAACGCCACAATTCACGCACGGAATGTCCGATCCATCCCAAATTTGAATCACAGGTCGAGGGTGGTTTCATCAACGCAGAGACAAAAGCGATTCCATTTTCGACGGGTGCGATGTGGGCAACCACACTTTGCAATTTCCCAGAATTGCCTCTTTCTAGTTTCTTCTTATTATACTAGATAAACTTTATTTTGCCGGATTATACCTCCCACAGTTTTTGTCGCACGCACTCGAGCCATATGTCAAAACGACGGGCTACATCGGGAATCATGTGCGTGTATTGGGATAAGACATTTGTTGGATAGTTTAATTGATATGAATTAATTAGTGCATTAAATTTCCCCATAGACATGAATGGGAAAATGCAAAAACTCACTTTCAAGTATTTTTTCCTCTGAGACCGTAAGGGCTATACTTACAAGACTTGGAGGAGAGATTCATAATAATTACTAAAATTAATTACCTTAGAAGTATAACGTTCTGCCTCATGGTGGCGCTATAACAGCCAACTTTACCTTTTGGGGTATAACTCTTTAAGCGTAGGTCGTAAAATAAAAAATAAAAATTCCCTGGATTCCTTGGGTCATGACGCATCTCCCCATATAGGCCACGCCCATTTGCGTCTAGATAGATTTCCCGCCATTTTGAATTTTGTTCAAAACACACTTTTTGCTCCTCCTCCTACAGATTTTGTCCAAATCTCACAAAAATCGGTACACATGATCTCCGGACCTATCCGATTAAAACAGCACAATCAGAATTTAGATCTTCTGTATCGTTCGGTCGTAATCGTCTTCCCAAGTTAGTGGGAGGGGCCTATCTTACAAAAAACGCCACAATTCACGCACGGAATGTCCGATCCATCCCAAATTTGAATCCCATGTCGAGGGTGGTTTCATCAACGCAGAGACAAAAGCGATTCCATTTTCGACGGGTGCGATGTGGGCAACCACACTTTGCAATTTCCCAGAATTGCCTCTTTCTAGTTCTTTTTATTATAGATAAACTTTATTTTGCCGCATTATACCTCCCACAGTTTTTGTCGCACGCACTCGAGCCATATGTCAAAACGACGGGCTACATCGGGAATCGTGTGCGTGTATTGGGATAAGACATTTGTTGGATAGTCTAATTGATATGAATTAATTAGTGCATTAAATTTCCCCATAGACATGAATGGGAAAATGCAAAAACTCACTTTCAAGTATTTTTTCCTCTGAGACCGTAAGGGCTATACTTACAAGACTTGGAGGAGAGATTCATAATAATTACTAAAATTAATTACCTTAGAAGTATAACGTTCTGCCTCATGGTGGCGCTATAACAGCCAACTTTACCTTTTGGGGTATAACTCTTGAACCGTAGGTCGTAAAATCAAAAATATTTTTTCCCTGGATTCCTTGGGTCATGACGCATCTCCCCATATAGGCCCCGCCCATTTGCGTCTAGATAGATTTCCCGCCATTTTGAATTTTGTTCAAAACACACTTTTTGCTCCTCCTCCTACAGATTTTGTCCAAATTTCACAAAAATCGGTACACATGATCTCCGGACCTATCCGATTAAAACAGCACAGTCAGAATTTAGATCTTCTGTATCGTTCGGCCGTAATCGTCTTCCGAAGTTAGTGGGAGGGGCCTACTTTACAAAACACGCCACAATTCACGCACGGAATGTCCGATCCATCCCAAATCTGAATCACATGTCGAGGGTGGCTTAATCAACGCAGAGCCAAAAGCGATTCCATTTTCGACGGGTGCGATGTGGGCAACCACACTTTGCAATTTCCCGGAATTGCCTCTTTCTAGTTTTTGTTATTATTATAGATAAACTTTATTTTGACGCATTATACCTCCCACAGTTTTTGTCGCACGCACTCGAGCCATATGTCAAAACGACGGGCTACATCGGGAATCGTGTGCGTGTATTGGGATAAGACATTTGTTGGATAGTTTAATTGATATGAATTAATTAGTGCATTAAATTTCCCCATAGACATGAATGGGAAAATGCAAAAACTCACTTTCAAGTATTTTTTCCTCTGAGACCGTAAGGGCTATACTTACAAGACTTGGAGGAGAGATTCATAATAATTACTAAAATTAATTACCTTAGAAGTATAACGTTCTGCCTCATGGTGGCGCTATAACAGCCAACTTTACCTTTTGGGTTATAACTCTTGAACCGTAGGTCGTAAAATCAAAAATATTTTTTCCCTGGATTCCTTGGGTCATGACGCATCTCCCCATATAGGCCCCGCCCATTTGCGTCTAGATAGATTTCCCGCCATTTTGAATTTTGTTCAAAACACACTTTTTGCTCCTCCTCCTACAGATTTTGTCCAATTTACAATTTAGGCATTTAGCAGACGCTCTTAATCCAGAGCGACTTACATTTCAAGCAAGAACAAAGCATGGGAATACATCACATAAAAAGCATTTATCATGAAACATGCGTAAGCTAAGAAAGTAACAGTGGAATATTTATATAGTGAAACTATACATACACTATACATATAAACTATACATCTTTACTACTATGCTATATATGTGTACTATGGCGTGCTATGACTACATGCAATACAATTACAGTGCTGTCTACATAACATGCTATAAGTCTGTATCAAATGCTATATAATCCAACAGAAATGCTATCTAAGGGTTTAGGGTAAGTGCTAAGGGCCATGATGGAGTCTGAAAAGGTGGGTTTTCAGGCTACGGCGGAAGATTGGGAGTGATGCTGCAGTTCTGACTGCAATGGGAAGTGCATTCCACAGTTTTGGAGCCAGAAGGGAGAAGAGTTTGGGACGTGTGGAGCGTTGTCCCGGCGTTTTTAGTGAGGGTACTTCCAGCTTCCCTGCGTTGGCTGATCTGAGTGCGCGGGAGGGTTTGTAGGGTTCAATCATACTTGTAAGATATGGGGGAGCCATACCTTTGGTTGCTTTGAATGCCAGCATCAGAGTTTTGTATTCTGTGCGGGCAGCGACCGGGAGCCAGTGGAGGGAGCGGAGCAGGGGGGAGACATGTGAGAATTTTGGCTGGTTGAAGACCAAGCGAGCTGCTGCATTTTGGATCAGCTGGAGAGGCTTAAGTGCACATGCTGGTAGGCCAGTAAGGAGGGAGTTACAGTAGTCGAGTTTTGATAAGACTGTTGTCTGGATTAGGAGCTGGGCTGATTCCTGGGTGAGGAACGGTCTAATTCGTCGTATGTTATAGAGTGTGAACCTACAGGATCGAGTGACAGCTGTGATGTGAGGTTTGAACGAGAGCTGACTGTCCAGGACAACACCAAGATTCCTGGCTGTTGGGACAGACGTTACCAGGGCGTTGTCTACGGAAATAGTTAGCTCCCGCATAGGGCAGGACTTAGCTGGGAAGAAGAGAAGCTCAGTCTTGTCTGGGTTCAGCTTGAGATGGTTGGAGGACATCCACTGTGAGATGTCAGCCAGGCATGCAGTGATGCGCTCTTCCACCTGAGTGGTAGAGGGGGGGAAGGATAGGAACAGTTGTGTGTCATCGGCGTAGCAGTGATAGGATATATTGTGGGCAGAGATGATAGTGCCAAGGGATTTAGTGTACAGTGAGAAAAGGAGGGGACCAAGTACAGATCCCTGTGGGACCCCAGTTTGGAGGGTTCGGGGGGATGATAACAGACCTTTCCAGGAAACCTGGTAGGTCCGGTCGGTGAGGTAGGAGGAGAACCACTTTAGTGCCGTTCCACCGATGCCTAGCTCCGCTAGGGTGTCTAGGAGCAGCTGGTGGTTCACTGTGTCAAATGCTGCTGATAGGTCTAGGAGAATCAGTACTGCAGAGTGGGAAGCAGCTTGGGCAGCATGTAGTGCTTCTGTGACTGCCAGCAGGGCAGTTTCTGTGGAGTGGGCCTTCTTGAATCCGGACTGGTTGGGATCCAGCAGGTTGTTCTGTGAGAGATGGAGAGAGAGCTGTTTGGAGACGACACGTTCAATGGTTTTAGAAATAAATGAAAGGAGTGATACCGGTCTGTAGTTCTTGACATCTGAAGGGTCAAGGGTTGGTTTTTTGAGGAGTGGTGTTACTCTGGCTGACTTGAGGGCAGATGGGACGCAGCCTGAGGTTACTGAGGTGTTGATGATGGAGGTGATGAAGGGGAGCAGATCAGGTGCGATGGTTTGGAAGATTGGAGACGGGACAGGGTCAAGAGGGCAGGTGGTGGGTCTAGAGGATGTCACTAGTTGTAGAACCTCGTCTGGGGAAAGAGGAGAGAAGGAGGACATGCATGGTATGTTGGGGTTAGTGTTGGTTGAGTCGGATGCTACTTTATGTGGGAGGGGAGGAAAGGAGCTGCTGATATCATCAACCTTCTTCTCGAAGTAGTTGACAAAAACATCAGCAGTGAGGGATGAAGGTTGAGTGGGGGGAGGGGGTTTAAGGAGGGAGGTGAAAGTGGAGAAGAGCTTCCTTGGGTTAGAGGTACAGGATTGGATCTTGGTGTGGTAGAAAGAGGTTTTAGCAGTGGTTAGTGAGTGGGCAAAGGCAGAGAGGAGTGAGTGAAAGTGTGAAAGGTCATCTTGTAGCTTCGTCTTGTGCCACTTTCTTTCGGCTGCCCTTAGAGGTGTTCGTTCAGATCTGAGAGTTTCAGATAGCCAGGGAGCCGGTGGACATGAGCGAGCTGGCCTGGATGAGAGCGGGCAGTGTTGGTCGAATGCAGATGAGATAGAGGAGAGAAAGGATGAGGTTACAGTGTCAGGTGAGAGGGAGAGGAAGGACTCCAGGGAGGGTAGAGAGGAGAGAATAGAGGATGAGAGGGAGGAGGGGTTTAGGGACTTGAGATTGCATCGGGAGGTGACGTTCGGAGGGTTAATAGGTTTAGGCGGGAGGGTGGAGAGAGAGAGGGAGAAGGTTATGAAGTGGTGGTCAGACCTAGTTGAGGGGGTAACAGAGAGTGTGGAGGGAGAGCAGGCTCTGGAGAACACAAGGTCCAAAACATTACCAGCCAAATCTCACAAAAATCGGTACACATGATCTCCGGACCTATCCGATTAAAACAGCACAGTCAGAATTTAGATATTCTGTATCGTTCGGCCGTAATCGTCTTCCGAAGTTAGTGGGAGGGGCCTATTTGACAAAACATGCCACAATTCACGCACGGAATGTCCGATCCATCCCAAATCTGAATCACATGTCGAGGGTGGCTTAATCAACGCAGAGCCAAAAGCGATTCCATTTTCGACGGGTGCGATGTAGGCAACCACACTTTGCAATTTCCCAGAATTGCCTCTTTCTAGTTAGTGTGGTTGCCTGAAATAGTGTGGTTGCCTGAAGGCAACCATACTATTGTTTTTGTGACCTTTTATTATTCTTCTTTTTATTATAGATAAACTTTATTTTGCCGCATTATACCTCCCACAGTTTTTGTCGCATGCACTCGAGCCATATGTCAAAACGACGGGCTACATCGGGAATCGTGTGCGTGTATTGGGATAAGACATTTGTTGGATAGTTTAATTGATATGAATTAATTAGTGCATTAAATTTCCCCATAGACATGAATGGGAAAATGCAAAAACTCACTTTCAAGTATTTTTTCCTCTGAGACCGTAAGGGCTATACTTACAAGACTTGGAGGAGAGATTCATAATAATTACTAAAATTAATTACCTTAGAAGTATAACGTTCTGCCTCATGGTGGCGCTATAACAGCCAACTTTACCTTTTGGGGTATAACTCTTGAACCGTAGGTCGTAAAATCAAAAATATTTTTTCCCTGGATTCCTTGGGTCATGACGCATCTCCCCATATAGGCCCCGCCCATTTGCGTCTAGATAGATTTCCCGCCATTTTGAATTTTCTTCAAAACACACTTTTTGCTCCTCCTCCTACAGATTTTGTCCAAATCTCACAGAAATCGGTACACATGATTTCGGGACCTATCCGATGAAAACAGCACAGTCAGAAATTCCATATTCCATATCATTCGTCCGTAATCAGCTTCCAAAGTTAGTGGGAGGGGCCTATTTTACAAAAGATTGCACAAATCACGAACGGAAAGTCCAATCCTCCCCAAATTTGAATCACATGTTGTTGATGGCCTAATCAACACAGAGCCAAAAGCAATTCCATTTCCATCCATAGGGGGCGCTACAATTGCAAAAACAATTACCCGTTTGTTGCAAAAACACGATTTTGGGGGGGAAATCCCCTTTGAATGACTTACGCATGATCACAAAGGGTGACTTGACATTGTAATTGGCTGGCAAAATTACTGGGAGGGGCCTATACCCGTTTGTTGCAAAAACATGATTTTGGGGGGGGGAAATCCTCTTTGAATGACTTATGCATGATCACAAAGGATGACTTGACATTGTAATTGGCTGGTATAATTACTGGGAGGGGCCTATATCAGCCAACCTATCCGATTAAAACAGCGATCTTCTGTATAGTTCGGTCGTAATCGTCTTCCCAAGTTAGTGGGAGGGGCCTATTTTACAAAAAACGCCACAATTCACGCACGGAATGTCCGATCCATCCCAAATTTGAATCACATGTCGAGGGTGGTTTCATCAACGCAGAGACAAAAGCGATTCCATTTTCGACGGGTGCGATGTGGGCAACCACACTTTGCAATTTCCCAGAATTGCCTCTTTCTAGTTTTATTATTATTCCACAGTAGTCTTTTTTTTGTCGCTTTATACCTCCCACACTGTACGCTGTACGCACTTGAGCCATATGTCAAATTGACCGGAAAAATCGGGAATCGTGTGCTTGTATTTTGTTAAGAGAAATGTTGTATAGTTTAATTGATATGAATTTATTAGTGAATTAAATTTCCCCATTGACATGAATGGGAAAAGGCAAAAAATCACATTCAAGTATTTTTTCCTCGGAGACTGTAATCACTATAGTTACAAAACTTTTAGGGATATTTCTTAATTATGACTAAAATTTATTAAAATTATAATTTTATAGGTCGGCCTCATGGTGGCGCTATAACAGCCCACTTTACCTTTTGGCTTATAACTCTTGAACCGTAGGTCGTAAAATCAAAATATTTTTTTCCCTGGATTCCTTGGGTCATGACGCATCTCCCCATATAGGCCACGCCCATTTCCGCCATGATGGATTTTCCGCCATTTTGAATTTTGTCCAAAACACACTTTTTGCTTTTCCTCCTACAGATTTTGTCCAAATCTCACAGAAATCGGCACACATGATCTCTGGACATATCCGATTAAAACACCAGATGCAGAATTTTGGTAGTGCGTATCGTTCGGCCGTAATCGTCTTCCGAAGTTAGTAGGAGGGGCCTATATCACAAAAATGCCATAAATCACGAACGGAATGTCCAATCCATCCCAAATTTGAATCACATGTCCGGGGTGGTTCAATCAACCAAGTTCTAAAAGCAATTCCATTTTCATCCATAGGGGGCGCCGCAAATGTGAGAAATGTAACCGTTTGTCGCAAAAACATGAATTTCGGGGGTTAAATCCCCTCCGAATTACTTACGCATGATCTAAGGCGTGACTTGAAATTGTAATTGGCTGGCAATACTAGTGGGAGGGGCATATGTAAGCCACTGCGGCAACCACACTCTGCAATTTTTTAAAATTGCGAATTTTCTAGTTATTTTTTCACTGGAGTAGTCTTTATTTTGACGCTTTATACCTCCCACACTGTACGCTGTACGCACTTGAGCCATATGTCAAATTGACCGGAAAAATCGGGAATCGTGTGCTTGTATTTTGTTAAGAGAAATGTTGTATAGTTTAATTGATATGAATTTATTAGTGAATTAAATGTCCCCATTGACATGAATGGGAAAAGGCAAAAATTCACATAAAAGTATTTGTTCGTCAGAGACTGTAATCACTATAGTTACAAAACTTTTAGGGATAATTCAACATTATCCCTAAAATTATTTAACCCTAAAATTTTATCGGTCGGCCTCATGGTGGCGCTATAACAGCCCACTTTACCTTTTGGCTTATAACTCTTGAACCGTAGGTCGTAAAATCAAAATCATTTTTTCCCTGGATTCCTTGGGTCATGACGCATCTCCCCATATAGGCCACGCCCATTTCCGCCATGATAGATTTTCCGCCATTTTGAATTTTGTCCAAAACACACTTTTTGCTTTTCCTCCTACAGATTTCGTCCAAATCTCACATAAATCGGCACACGTGATCTCTGGACCCATCCGATTAAAACTGAGCCGCAGAATTTTGAAAGTGCGTATCGTTCGGCCGTAATCGTCTTCCGAAGTTAGTAGGAGGGGCCTATATCACAAAAAAATGCCATAAATCACGAACGGAATGTCCAATCCATCCCAAATTTCAATCACATGTCCGGGGTGGTTCAATCAACCAAGTTCTAAAAGCAATTCCATTTTCATCCATAGGGGGCGCCGCAAATGCGAGAAATGTAACCGTTTGTCGCAAAAACATGAATTTCGGGGGTTAAATCCCCTCCGAATTACTTACGCATGATCTAAGGCGTGACTTGAAATTGTAATTGGCTGGCAATACTAGTGGGAGGGGCATATGTAAGCCACTGCGGCAACCACACTCTGCAATTTTTTTAAATTGCGAATTTTCTAGTTATATACACACCTGCAGTCACCTTAGTGTGCTGCACCTAACGCCAGTGCTCCACCGGGCGCGTCCGCGTCTCGTCAGCGTCGCGTCTCCGTCAGCGTCGGGAATGTTCCCTTTTAATCAATGGATGGTGGCTCCACTGCCCGCGTTGTGCTGCGTTCGGTGACAAAAAATTGCCCCGGTTCGTTTTTTTACGCACGCACGTACCTACAATACATTATCCATAATGTTGCTGACGCGCAGTTTTCAAAAGCCGTGAGCACCTCTAGCGTGACGTTGTCATGACGCGAGCAGGACGCGACGGAGACGCAACGTGTCCGGTGGAGCCCTGGCGTTATGCCGGGACTCCGGGACTACAACTGGACACGTCGCGTCTCCGTCAGCGTCAGGGAATGTTCCCTTTTTAATCAATGAAGTGTGGCTCCACTGCCCGTGTTGCGCTGCATGACTGGATTAAAATTGCCCCGGTTAGTTTTTTGACGCACGCGACGCAGACGCAACGCGCCCGGTGGAGCCCCGGCGTATGTGTGCGGCAAGGCATGACAAGGTTGAAAGCAGTCTCATCACCCAGTTGGCTTGTGTATTTGGAGTGCTTCTTATGGACTATGTTCTCTGTTTGGTTATGTGTGGGCAGGGGCTCTTTTTAAATGTTTGTTTTAATTGTTTATGCTGTGTCTTAGTTTTGGTCTTTTTATATTTATTAAATAGACTTGTTTTTATATTGCACTGCAAGTGACTGAGGCCAAATGGCATTTTAGTTTTCTTTATGTAAGTAAGTACATGGGGAAAGTGACAAAGTGATTCTGATATATTAAAGTTGATGCGTATGAGTATGAATGTCGGATACATGTGTGCATAGAGATACAGTATATACAACCATGTGTATGTACAGTATGCATGTTTTGTGTGCCCATGTATACACTGATTATTAAATGATGAATAGGTTATGCCCATGCATGGCGGCTGTTGGCCAGGTACAGATCTATCTAATCAGTTGTTCAGGTGGATGCCTGGTATAGGATTTATGCGTAGATGTGCAGATTCAGGTGACGTCAAGGTTGATCTGGAGTCTGGACATCTCCATCATGAGTGACTGACAGGAATTTGGTCCTTTTTGAGCACATACTGTACCTCAGTAAGACTGGCCCCATTGTTCTGATTCTCCTCACTTCACGTTCGCCAACAGGATGGTTCTATTGATTTATGATGCATTATCCAAGATTTGACAGCAGTTGCGCTGGGGGAAATAAAAAGCACTTGTCGTTTCCCCTATGGCACTGTTCCCTGCCAACTGTCACTAGCTTACAGAGGAGCATTGACAGGCATGTGGTCCTTTTGAAGACATACCTCAGTAACAGATCACACTGGCCCCATTGTTCTGAACCCACTTGGCGTCCACATCTCTGAGAAAGTCACCTGTGATGCACACCGGCCATGTGGTGAAAAATGCACAGCAATGCCTCTTTCACCTAAGGTGACTGAAGATGTTTGGCATGAGGCCCAAGGTCCTATGGCCCTTTTACAGAGGCACCACTGAAAGCATTTTGACCGGTTGCATCACTGCCCGGTATGGGAACTGCACTGGCCTCAACTATCAAACTTTGCCGAGGGTTGTGTGGACAGCCCAGCGCGTCAGTGGATATGAGCCTGTATAATCATCAAATGCTTGCCACCGCAAACACGGACTGTTTCAGATGATGTCACATGGCAAGTGGTTCTGAATCCCCAGCCACATATCCAGACAAGGGCTACTACTTACAGTAGTTACCCTAAATTATCAAGCTTTTAAACGATGAGATCTGGACCAAAAGCAGTATGCTATGGAAAGGCAAATTCACCCAGGTTATAAACGCGAGACATGGCCAAATAAGTCCAAATAAGCAACTACACTTCAGAAATAAGCAACGGACAACTATGAATATTAAGCTATGTTACTGGAAAACTAGCTCAAAGTCACGTATATTAAACGGAAATGGCAACACTGCAAACAAGTGCTGCAGGCTGCTTTTTGCAATTTGCATGGAGAAAAATAATGTCTCGTCGGCAGACTGGTATTGCGCTGATAACAAATGCTAGTCTGTTGCAATCTTGACAGTTTTAAGTAGTCTTTGACTAGTCTGAAGACGTTTGTTTGGTCTGGAGTCACCTTAAGACTGCACGTACGCAAACATATGTGCATGCGCGTGCGTATGTGATATGTTTTGAATGCTTGGGCATAACAGTGGTTACTAGGGATGGGAGGCTTGCCTGACCTTATTTACAGCCTATTGATTCTATATATTCAGCTATTAGTGTAGAGTTTTGTCTTACACAAACATCACATTCCCGTTGACTATGAATGGAGAATTTACGTCATATGTGAACGAGCAAAACAGTATTTTTGTCCTACACGAAGATTAACTTCCCATTGACAATGAATGGAGAATGTACGTCATGTGTGTATGTGTCTGAGCAAATCGACATGTTACATCATGATGATGTACGATGATGAGAGCGCCCCTCACCTCACACAGATATGATTTTATTATCGGGAATATAAAGTGTCTCAAGCTCAATGAAGGAAACGCACCAAGTAAGGGTTGTTGAGAGCAGGTGAATCAGGGTTAAAAAAAGGGGGATAAATTAAGTTTTACTATCAAGAACTATTATGGTTACTTATCGAGGAAGAGAAAATGGAAGAAAACAATCTCTATAGATATAGAACAGGTGAGGTCTCATTAGAAGGCAATCGGTCATGCTTTTCACTGACACTAAGTAATGAAGCATTTACTACAGATTTTGTCATAGGACACGTTTTGGACAATAGGTTGATTGAGATAGAATTGGTGTACACTACACCGTTGATTTTACTGCAAATTCATGAGGTCAATTACGGCTACTAGGATAAGGAGATATGGAGGTAATGTGAGTCACCCTGGCGTCTGGCAGTCATTCAGCAAAGGTCTTCAGCATATAGTAGAAGATAAACACATCACTCGTAACTCAAAATAACGTATTCAAATACGTTGTCACAAAACTGTCGTGGTAGGCTTGATTTATTGTTTCAGACCTGAGAACCTGTAAGATGATGTGATAACGCAACCGTTCCCTACCAACCAACCGACCATTGTTTCCAGGCATTCAAAATGTATTCAAATTAAACTCATTCACCCAGCCAACACACACACATGCATTTTCATTGGACTGCAAGATATCTTTCATATATATTAAAAATATAATTTCCGATGGAAATTCTTTATAGGGAGGAAGGAAGGAAGAATGTTTAAGACAAAGTTTCCTCAGCATAGTGATATTGCTGCTGCCGTGTGGAATCTTGGAGCAGTCAAATTTACCATCATAATCTGGAAATCTGTTCTGCTCATCTGCTCACGATTCATTCAACCTTCCAACAACCAAATTAAGCTAAGCATTACAGTAGCGTTCCCTTTCCCTAAACTTTCATAGCGTTTTCCAGAGAGCAGGGAAAACACGTGCGGGAAAGGCAGCGTTGTAATCCATCACAATGCACACTGCAATCTCAACCTTTAGAAGAAATGTCAGTGCCCTGCTGTACCTCCTTTCTTCCCTAGTGCCCAAAATAGCAGATCTACGAGCTCACAACGCGTAGCACTGCGTATCGCATTGTGAGCTTGTACATTGCCTATTTTTGGGATGGGCATCTGTTGTACGATGTAGTATACAGTATACCAGGCTATACCCTGTTGTCTTTCTCTTTTTCTCATCTCACTCCGCATCTCCTCTCTCTGTTTTTTTGGGCTGTCCACCGATACACATGGCTTTATCTCTGCTGTCAACCTGTCAGCTCTTCCTTCATAATCTGATCTGCTGGGTCTGTCCATCTGTCACCTCTAACCTCATTCCTGTCATCCGTCCCTGTATCCCAGTGTGTTCCCAGCGCTGCCACTGTGCTGTCTTTAATATACCAGGGCAATGTGGTTATGATGATACGATAGGATTGATGAGAGGATGGCGCTTCGCCTACACAGCAGCTAGCAGTCCACCACAGGTTGAAAGCAGATAGCTGTTTGAAAATAAATGTCCACAGGAAATGGATTGAGCGATCATGCGTTTCAGGAAGTCCTCTGTGTGTGACTGTGTGTGTGTGTGTGTGTGTTTCATTGCTCCTGCTGCGGTGGTCAGATAAGGCTAATGAACCTATGATCTCTCTAGAGGGACATAAAGGGGATTTTTTATCTGTTTTTCAAATTATGGCACTTTTTTTTATGTTTTGCAAAAATTGATGAAGGGGCACTTTCCCAGCCCTCCTCGTTCTCACAGGTCTCTGTCCATCCGATCAGTTAATCAGTGTTGTCTCAGTGTATGAGGATTAAACACAGCGTGCTGCAGACAAACAAGGTGTGCAAGCTGAGCTGACAAATGTCCTTTGTTCTGGAAGCTGTTGCTCACAAATATGACCCAGGGAGTTTGGCTCTGAGAAACAGACCACCTGGAGAACATATCAGTCCCATCTCTCAGTCACGTCACACTCTTTGACTCTCTGCCTGTACATTCCGGAGTGCTAATTTAAGTGTGTAAAGATGGACCCGTGATGATACATTTTTACACCGGCAGGGCTCTATTGACGATTAAAGGGCTTCCGGGCTTTTGGCGTTTGTCGGGCCCCTCTGCTGTGGAACTCTCTGCCCGAGGACCTCAGGCAGGCAAACTGTTCATAATTGTATTTTTATTGTTATGAAGTAAACTTACTATAAAAAACAGTACTATATAAATAAGGTTAATATTACACTGCTTCAGTGTAAAAAAACGGAGTTAAATCAACACTCCCGATTTTGCTTTGTTCCCTTCTTTTTCTCTCTGCCTCTCTGACTTTTTCTTCTATCTGTGTCTCTGGCTTTCTAACACAGGTTCTTTTAGCATTTCGCTAGGTCTGACACACACACACTCGCACACACACACAGAGAGAGACCCCCCCCCCCCTTTCTGTCTCTGGCTGTCTCACATAGGCGCTATAGGCTTTTTGCGTTTCTCCAGGTCTGTCACACACACCCCTCCCTCTCTCCCTTTCTCTGACTATCTCTCTCGTTCAATACGCACAGAAAACACATGTGCGCTCGCCCAGGGAGACCACGACGGCTGCTCTCGACGCGTTTTGACTTTCATTCCCTCACGTCTGTTTCGGCGTGTTAGCGTCAGCTGATTGGGGCCATGCTCCCTCCCAGGCCGGCTAATCAATCCAAGATGTCATTGACTTTCCACGGCAGCCATGGCGGGGACTTGAGGGGGCCACAGGGGGCCCCCTGTGCCTTCATAAATACAGTAACAGCTTTCTTAAATATGTGACAAAATACTGTTAAATTTTACGGGCCGGGGGCCTCTGTCTGCACCCTGCTTTACTAGGGGGAAAGAGTCCACCTGCAGTGGAGGACGTACAGGCTCTCAGATATACTTACAGATATACAGTGTCATGAAAATCTACAAGCTGACAGCACTTCGAAATGTGACTCATGGTGATCTTGTAGATCGACTGTTGTAAATGTGCAACACGATGCGCAACAAAGTATAAAATCAGGCACGAGGCCATCCAAGTTCCATAAAAGCTCAAATTGAGCTGCTCTCGTCGCTTCAGTCAGCTCTGCGGCCCCACTGTGCTTTTACTATGCTTGCGCGCACACACACACACACACACACACGTTTCCGTCTCATATACACACGCGCGCACACCTGCTCTTGATTGTCCAATTTGTAACCGCTTTAGTAGCCGCTGGGGAGAAGAGGAACGGTAAACAAGCTGATAGCATCTCACATGACATCACGGTGGTTGGAGCCATACACAGTAAAGTCCTCCGTGTCCATTTAACCCTGGAGGGTGTAAAAACTGCCTGTTTTACACACTCAAGGTTAAGTTGTCACGAGAACTTCACTGTGTAGGCTGGTCCACATCAGGGGAAATACACACACACACACACACGCACACAAATATACATATATACATATGCACACGTGCACTCACTTAACGCTGCCATGCACACGCTTATTGTCATGTACAAGCATACTGGCACACACACGCGTGCGCACACACAAAACGGAGGGGAAAAGCAGGCACGTTTCTGAGTGACAGACGTGAGTGTAGCAGAGGGTTTAAGTGCGATGCGTGTCAGAGCGGGTTATGGTGTAAACGGAGTCTACTTCTAGCAATGCCACCCTGGTATCACGCCCCCCACCACCTCACCCGGGGTCAGGGGTCATTTGTCTCTGGGTTAGAGTTCGACCTGGACCCACTGCGGAAGTCTGCGAATGCAATTAAACAGGGCGATTGACAGCAGTGCCGTACTGTTCACTCCCCGCCCACCCTCGCTCTTACCCACTTCTGGTTTCTCACTTTAGGAAAAGGGGGGGGGTTCTCTCTTTCATTCTCACCCCTGCAGCATCGCTTAGCCATTTTCCGCTAAGCGGTCAATGTCCGTCCATTAAGGTTCCCATGGCGCGTTATCGCTGCCCGATATCGTGCAGAGACTAAAGAAGTACTTCAGCTCACATAGTTCAGCTTGTATGGATCTCCCAGCGTCAGGCATGCCTAGTCTGTAGCCAATCATGATACACTATCACTGATAACCAAGTATATTTTCAATACTATGGAATCGTGCATTTCCTGTCCATCAGTGTATCACTCAAAATCCCCATACATGTGAAGCCCATGTAAATGCGACCTGCTGTCGCAATTAAGCCCATATATGGAGATCCCTGATCAATATTATGTTCTCAACAGGCCCGAAAATTGAAGCCCAGCCCTACCTGGGCCCTCATCAAACCCTGTACACTACCCCTGCTGTCCCTTCATATCTTCTACCCTCGCCTAGTGTGTGTGTGTGTGTGTGTGTGTGTGTGTGTGTGTGTGTGTGTGTAGAATAACAGAAAATCGTATTTTAAACAACCCCCCACATCCTCTTTCAACCCCATACTCGGACTATTCATAACTCGGCTAGGAGAGATTAGCATATCGCTACTATATTTAACTCTGGAGCCTATGCCTTTGAGAGAGAGTGCGTGTGTGTACTGTATGTGTGTGTCTATTGTGCGTCCTATCCCCCCAAAAATGGTAACACACCCACATCGAATGAGAGGACTCCTTTGAGAAATGTGTTTCTCATGTTCTCATGGTGTAAAAATGACGCTATCGCCTGGCTCTGAAAAACAGCAGCTCTGTCCTCTTTACAAGGAGCAGGGACGTGTGTGTGTGTGTGTGTGTGTGTGTGTGTGCGCGCATGGTCAACTCAGTTGGAGTGTATGTTTCAGTATTAAATAGTGAATGACAGTCTTTATAGGACCTCTTCCCCTCCCCTGCTGAAAACATGGAAAGATTGTTTACTGAAGACTAACTGTTCGTATGGCCAGAGGTCACCAGCAAGTTCAAGTGTGTGTGTGTGTGTGTGTGTGTGTTCACTTCCCTGTGTGCATAGCTATGTTTAGAAGTGCAAACACGCTTATATTAATATCAAGGGGATGGGTGGGGGGGGTACTGCGTTGATGGAATGTACATATTTTGAAGTCCATCGGGAGAGTGGGTTTTCATTTATTAACTTTTCGTGTCTTTTTTTACTCTGCGTCCGTCAATGTGAATATATGCCTATATATGACATGCAGTCGCACACGCTTAACGAAGGGCTCCTTATGTGTGGACTCTGGGGTGATTTTAGTACTACAGTACCTCTTGTACTCTATTTAGGCTGTTTTATTGTTGTCTTTGTTGTTTTTGAGGGGCGATGCATGGCTTTTGAAGCTTACAGTATGTCGTGTGGCAGTGAATAAGTCTATGGATTTATTAATGTTTTTTTAACGCACTTAATGGCGACGTAAGACACCATGTGGCCCATATACAGATATTTTCCCACTACGCCCCTTATGTACTTGGATGTAATCCACAGACAATGTATGTCTGACTGTGTCTTAGAATGTGCGCCGTAACATCTCTTCCGGGCCCAGTTGCGTCCCTTCTTCCTGTGTAGTTGACCGGATGTATACCCATCACTATGTGTGACCCCTGTCTCTCAAACTCTATGACCCGGCAGAACATGGTTACAGTGACCCTTAAGCAGACAACCCAGGGTTGTGGTCACCTCTGCGTCATCTTCCCAACTCTGTGTGTGTGTGTGTGTGTGTGTGTGTGTGTGTGTGTGTGTGTGTGTGTGTGTGTGTGTGTGTGTGTGTGTGTGTACATGCGCTTGGAGTGAGGTCAGTGCATATAAATATAGCCTCGTCTGTCTTCGACTGACGTCCAGACAGTCTGCGTCTGACAAGGGGAAAAATGCTGCAGTCTCCGACTTTTTTGGTCAAAACACAACGGGATAGAGCAGAAGGCAGGGGGAGAGGAGAAGCGGGTGGGAGGGAGAGTAATAGTTTCAGCCATCTCTAAAAATAGGGGTCCCAGTCCTGTAAAAGAAAGTTGTCCTGCTAAAAATCACAGCTCCGTAGCAGCATTTAGATGATGTGTGCTCCCTGAGGTGGAGCCTGGGAAAGCTCGTGTGTTGGAGTGGAGAGAGAGAGAACATGATATACTTTGTCTCAGGGCAGGGCGTAAACCAACTGGCCTGTGCTTGTCCTGGCCCAATAGAGCCTGGTCTGGTCTAGTCCAGTTTGGCCTAGTCTGCTCTGTAACTCCACCAGATCTAGCTCATCACCAACACTCACTGACTCACTATCTGGCTTCGGATAGACAATAATTAAATGAGATTACACATGTTTTGACTGAGAAAATAAATTGAATACAGTACATTTTGTACTTCACTGGAATACAATACAAATGTAGATACACACTGTAAATTGACAAATTGACCGTCACACTTTTACTGAAAGACAGAGCAAATAAAGAGGAAGAATACTCCTTTTTCTTGAGGTAGAGATGGTGGCAGAGACGGGCCTGAGTGAATTCACAGACACTGCATGTGCATGGAACAGCGATTGGAAACTACAACCCACTCCGAGAATAGAACCCTCACCAGTTAGGAACTTTTGGAATGTCAGCATACCAGTATCCATTTTAGTGGACTTGCTCACTGTGCCCCGTTAACCCAATATCTGGTTCCACTGGCTGACTGTAGCTAAGGGCGGAATGGTTGTACTGAGCAGAGATTTGATTGAATGGCCAACATGCTATTTTAGCCAGGCGGGTTGTCTGTTCTGGTGCTATAATGGGTGACAGCTAGGACTTTGCTATAGCTAACTGTTTGAATAAACACGAGCTGAGAATGATGTGGTCTTTGCTATGCTGCTGCACTGTTCTGGGCTATTAGGAGCAGGCTATGTCAGCGCGAATCCCCAATAACATCCCTAAACCGCTTCAAACCAATTCCATTTTTATGTGGTGATGAACATCGGTCTTAATGGTGTCATTTAATATAATGACAATGTGATTACGGTTGTTTATTGTCGATTGCAATCACAGCAACCACAAACACCTCGTTTTGCTGCTGCTGTTCATGTCTGTCACTATGTGCTCACTGCTTATATTACTGTCATGATGAAGCACATTGTTAGGCCTATGGTAGTGCAACAGGATTATGCATATATCTTATATAATACATGTTGTACATAACAATAGATTATATATAATAGATACAATGTGATGATAGTGTGATGCTATACATTTGTCTTGTCAAATGCATACAATGATGTAAAAAATTATTATATATATATATATATATATATATATATATATATATATATATATATATATATATATATATTTATATGTATATATATTTTGTATTTATAATTGAAATATTCATAATTTAAAAATTATAACTTAACCTGGAAGTTAGAAATCTGGATTTTATAATGTCTAATGTTGACTCGATCGATAAAGTTATTTGTTTTCTGTTGACATTTATTTGGCGTCTTTAGATTAGAAGAAAACTTGGGTAAAAGTGAAAATTATCCCTTTTTTCCCTTCAATTCGACACAGACATCAATGAATCAACAAAGACGTAGGAGAGCCCACCCTGTCACTACCCCACCCGTTTCCACGTTACTCCTTCCCTCTGTCCACCCATCCAACAGTCTCTCCCTTCCTCCACCCCTCTGTCCACCCATCCAACAGTCTCTACCTTCCTCCTTCCCTCTGTCCACCCATCCAACAGTCTCTCCCTTCCTCCACCCCTCTGTCCACCCATCCAACAGTCTCTCCCTTCCTCCACCCCTCTGTCCACCCATCCAACAGTCTCTCCCTTCCTCCTTCCCTCTGTCCACCCATCCAACAGTCTCTCCCTTCCTCCACCCCTCTGTCCACCCATCCAACAGTCTCTCCCTTCCTCCACCCCTCTGTCCACCCATTCAACAGTCTCTCCCTTCCTCCTTCCCTCTGTCCACCCATCCAACAGTCTCTCCCTTCCTCCAACCCTCTGTCCACCCATCCAACAGTCTCTCCCTTCCTCCACCCCTCTGTCCACCCATTCAACAGTCTCTCCCTTCCTCCTTCCCTCTGTCCACCCATCCAACAGTCTCTCCCTTCCTCCACCCCTCTGTCCACCCATCCAACAGTCTCTCCCTTCCTCCTTCCCTCTGTCCACCCATCCAACAGTCTCTCCCGTCCCTCTGTCCACCCATCCAACAGTCTCCCTTCCTCCACCCCTCTGTCCACCCATCCAACAGTCTCCCTTCCTCCACCCCTCTGTCCACCCATCCAACAGTCTCCCTTCCTCCACCCCTCTGTCCACCCATCCAACAGTCTCCCTTCCTCCTTCCCTCTGTCCACCCATCCAACAGTCTCTCCCTTCCTCCTTCCCTCTGTCCACCCATCCAACAGTCTCTCCCTTCCTCCTTCCCTCTGTCCACCCATCCAACAGTCTCTCCCTTCCTCCTTCCCTCCACTCCTCGACCATCCCTCTCTCTGCAGCTCCGCACCAATTACACATCCATCCCACACAGCCGGGGAATGGCTGTTGAGGTCTGCATCATATTGTGTCATCAGTTGTGATGACATATTTAACCACTGGAGTCCTTTTTTCCCTAAAGATAAATGAGCCTGTAGATCTGATATTTTCGCTGAATATTTGAGTCTACTGTATTTCCATCCATTATTGGACTATTATGACACGTTAGAAAAGCAGCCAAATTATGACCATTTCCACTATCCCCCTTTTGAGCTGCATATAGTGTTTATATTTGGGATCAATTGTAAAAGATTGCGGAATTGATACATGCATTACATACGTTTTTCTGTTCCTCTGGTAAATGAATCATGAAAATCCACAACAATGATCTGTTGTCTAGTTAGCCTTGTCAAGCTGGAAACGGACAGTTTTTAGTTATTGCATTGGCACAGCTGGACTGGTCCTGTGATATCTTTGTCTGTTTAAGGCGGGCGGGGAGGGGGGGTGTTACATATCACTCACATCTCTGACGTGGTGGTTTGCATATTGATCGTTGACAAACCCTTGACAAACTGGCACGTGTGCGTACAAACGCATGCATTCTTGTATGCATGCACATTTATACGTGTGTGTGTGTGTGTGTTCTCTTAGTGATTTACAAGCGTGTGCGTGTCTGTGCACGTGTGTTACGCATGAGAACCTTAACGCACAAAGAACAAAAGGATCTTTTGAGCACAGAGGAAGCTGTCAGACATGTCCTCTCCTCTCTAATCCTCTGTTTTGGGATTATCCTTCTGTTATGGAATGCTATATCTCACTGTCTGACACAGACACACACCATGCACACACACACACACACATCATAATAATCAAGCATTGTCGCTGGTAACTTTATGAGCTCTATTTATTTAACCATTTGCCAACCGCAGCCACCTGCTACATGACATTGAGATAACGGCATCGAATGACGTTCATAGTCGCTCAGTGATGGTGCAACCAAACTTTGGTATTGTCCAGCCTACTCCTCCTTCCTTATTTACCAAGTCATAGGTTAATGGCTTAATTGCCTAGTAGTCTTGGAGGTTAAGTCAGCACTTACAGTAATGGATGATGAAGAGGAAGATATGTATTTTTTTTAGGTAGAGTAGAGATGGTGGAAAAGTAAATTCACAGACATTTTATCAATATCAGAAACTGTTCATTGATGATTTTCCGTATGAAAATTGACAACCTAAAATTAAAGGTATATTCAGTGATTTCACTTAATTCAAATATCACTTATTTTTTTGTTTTGTTGTGATAATCCTCCCTACTATAGTGTGCTGGCCATATAAGGAGTTCCTCCCTGTCCCCAGTTAACCCCTGGGGGTCAAAAAACCTTAGGTTTCGTTTTTGACTCTCTATCCTGATTGGACGAAAGGCTGGGTCCCACAGCCAAAAACGAAACCTAAGGTTTTTTGAGTGAAATCACTGAATATACCTTTAAAGCGATTAAAGCTATATGTACATTGACTCATAGAAGACTTGCTTAATGCATATATAGTGTGACTGAGCATTGCAGAGCACACAGTAGCAGTTTAGCCATGAGACGCTATGTGGTTCACTACTGTGCAGCTCAAAAGAATAAAAATCCACACAACAGGTTTGCTCCTCAGTGTTTAGTTTACTTTAATACACAGAAATCCTGGTCCAACGCTTCGGCCACAGTTGGCCTTCATACAGCTCCTTGGGATTAGCCTTTGTAAAGTTTGTTTTTGTTTGTTTGATTTTTGGAAGGCAGTTAACATACCAACACACATTTATCCAGGTTTTCTCTTTCTTTATGGGAAAAGAAGATGTAGTCCACTCCGCACACTGTTTAGCAGCTCCCAAGGTACATTTATTTAAGTTTAGGATGACAACGTTTCGACCCCAAATGGGTCTTCGTCAGGTATGAAGACCCATTTGGGGTCAAAACGTTGTCATCCTAAACTTACACTGCTGAAGTAAACATACAAAAAAGCAGCACCTCAAGTCATGTCCTTATCAGGTTCAAAACTTCCGACTGTCAAAAAGACTAGAGCAAAGTTTCACTCTTATCTACGTACAAAGAAGAATGTCTGGGCCATGTTATTAGAGCTAATAGGGTGCTTCTTAATGGAGGCATGTGTGTTGGAGGACATGTAGGAAGGAAGTAAACCCCTCTAACCTTGTCTAACCTTGTGATGCGATAAAGACTGTGGCTATACGATTAAAAACAAAAATACTTTCTGATGAATATGAGGTTTAATATAGTCGTTGCATTATGTAAACAACAGTGTGACTCTCCACAGCAGTAGTAGGAGCCGATATGGCCTGGCCCTGGTTATGGGTCCAGGTCGTACTGCATGTTGTGGACTGTAGAGCTGTAATTTCAATACTATTTGCCTAATCTCGGTACAAGATGGCTGTGGATGATTGCGGGCGTATCCGGGAAGCAGTGGCCATGATGGATGTGGGTCCCAACAGTCCAGCTGATAACGTCCTCAGTATGACGTACATGATCTACACCATGCCCGTAGCACGAGTGTGACGTCGCACAGTTGTGTGCGTGTGTGTGTGCGTGTCTATGCGTGTCACGTGCAAATGTGTATGCATGTTTGTGAGTGCTTCAGCATGCATGATCACTTGCAAGCGTGCCAGTGACGTGTGTGTGCTTGAATGTGTGCACTCGCCAGTGTGCGTGTTAATGTGCGAGTGTGTGTACGTGTTTGTGTGCGTGTTTGGTGAAATCACACGTCTCAGTGCGAGTCATTAATCTCATTATCAGTGGTATGAGGTGGGGCTGGCAGACCAGCGCTACATCTGCTACTATTCAAAACGTCGTCTGGACCACGCCAAATAAGAACACACTTCTTGTCTTATTTTTCAGCCTTTTGACATTCTTGCCTCGCAGCTGTGCAAGCACGTTGCCGAATCGAACCGAGAGTGCTGGGATAACCGAACTAAGAAGGAACGGTATGGGAAGGTCAGGCCCTGTCTGAAGGCAGCCGTGAAGTGACAGCCTGACATGGGCTTGTCGCTTCTCCCAAAACCGCTCTGCAGAATCACACAGTAAAAAATCCAGAATATTCTGCGCATCCAAACGGGGACCTGTGAGTGTACTCCTCGATCTACACAACTCTGAAATTTGGTCACCTTCGCATATACATACTGTACCTGTATGGGTCCATTTGGTTCCTGTCATTAATTTTGCTGGGGGGCCCTTGGAATCTCCTCAACTACTCCTGGTGGTTCGTGGTGGACCCCACATTCAAGTCTTTTGCCCATTCTTATGTCCACTTTAATGCTCTTTGTATTTAGAAAGTTTTTAGGCCTGGATGTTTTCACTGTGTTGTGTGCCTGTGTGTGTGTGTGTGTGTGTGTGTGTGTGTGTGTGTGTGTGTGTGATGGCGTTAGCAGGCTGTGATTGAGGCTGATGGCCAGAACATGTGAATTGGTTTACATCTGTTACATTTTAGTATGCTCAGCGATATAGGTCCTGGGATAATATTTATTTTTAATTCGCTCTGAAAAAATTGGAACATTTCAAAATCTTTTGTTACCAGACATCACAATCGTTTTCCATCAAAGAGTGTTAGGGTGGTGCAGGCATAAAGTACCTCCCCACCGTCGTGGAGACTTCAATCAATGCCACTGGTTTGCATGGAGTGAAACTCCTCACTGTGAGTTAGTGTCCAAGTGTCCAGCATGACATTGAACTCCAAATGGCTCTCGATGAGGTCGGTGCTTTGCATGGTTCCGTCCACCACCGTTGGTGTGTGAATGTGTGTGTGTGAAAGGTTGATTATAATGCACTGCACAAGCGCTTTGGATAAAGGTGCTATATAAATCCACCATTTAGCATTCAAGTGAAAAGAAGCGGCTGGCAACTAAATTGTGTATTGGAGGAGGCGTGATTGTCTACACCTTCCCCAGACCAACACTAGGGGTTGACACTACTCCCTTGAGATTAGGACCATTCATTCTGCACACGGGCGGGGGCTTTCTCACATATCACAAGTGACATATTTTAGTTTAAATACATTTTCTCTGCAGGAGTATTTGATTGCAGCATGTAGGAGGTCTGGTTCTCTGGGGCTGAGTGGGGACGGGTCAGCGAATGGCCATGAGAACAGGAAAAGGTACACTCTGAGTGTGAAGGACTCAACCTCTGAGCTGTTTATCAGATAGCAAATGAACCGGAGAAACCCAGAGAGAGACAGGGGGAGGGAGGGGAGGGGGAAGGGAAGCATTGGAGAGCAGAGGGAAAAGAAAAATGGTGGATCGAGGAGATTGGGGGAAAGAGGCAAAAAAAGATGAGAAAGATGGAAATATGGGTACACCTATATGCCGGACCGCTTGGTGTTTATCGATGAGCAGCTGTCGGAACACACACACACACACACGTGTTCTCACATGGTTCCGTTCAGCCTCACTTGCCTCCACGGCGAGCAGAAAAGCGCACACGGTGTTATTCATTACATTACTTGGTTGAAAAATCAGCAGAGGCCATATCACTCAGCTGCTGTGATAAACATTTTCTCTGGCTTCGAGGGCAGCGGAGCGGGCTCTTTTTCCCCACGACACCCATCATCGCCGCCGTCCACTTCGCTACATAATCCACATTCATCAGAGGGGTGTAAGAGAACCGGGCAGCTTCATTACCAGTCCAAATAATCGGCCGGTCAGACGATCAAAACAGTATTACGGTGTAGATGTCACGCGTGTTTGGTATTTCACTCTTTCCGGTGATAATTAGTTCCTGGACCCATGAGCCAGCTGAGCCGACTGGGCCAGTCAAGGCAGTGTACAGTACGTGAATTCATTTTTTATTTCAGTCATCAGCCTGGCGCTTGTGCAAGCAAGCTGTTCATCTGTCTTGAACATGTTTCCATTTCCCTGCGCTCAAATGCTGAATTACTCGAGTTATCCATGAAAAGTATTTAGTCTCATTCTTTGTCATTTCTACTCCATCTAGTCTCCCTGTGACTAATGACATGTTCTGTATTTGCTTCCTTTTAAAGTTTGTGTTGACAGAGAAAGAGACATTTGCTTTGTGAGTTTAGTTTAGTTAATTTTCCATCAACCACACAAGCATAGAATGGGGAGACAAGTGAAACACTACCTCTGGTTGCACAGGACTTTGTTTTGAAACATGAATATGTGACTATTGGTTTGTTCCGCTGTCAATCAAACACACAGGCTGTCACCATTGGCTGATGGCACAGTGTGAGAATCTGGTTTGTCCATTAGGGGTCAAAGGGTGGGAGGTCAGGTGACGGGCTCAGGGGAGAGATTGACACAGACCACTCAGGTGACCCCAAACCATTCCCACATAGAGCAGCGTCCACTCCCTAGGGAGGAGCATTCCATCACTGTGTGTGTGTGTGTGTGTGTGTGTGTGTGTGTGGATATATACGAATACAATGGAATTGTGTGTATGTGATAAATATACTGTATTATAATAATATAGTGATACGCTTTTTTACCGATATTGGAGAAATAGTTTTTCTTTATGCGTGTGTATTTGTGTGCGCGCACACACGGGTGTGTGTTTCACTCAGTGCTGAGTAGTACAGCAGAAGCAGCGCAGATAAAATGTGCACACAGCGAGACGGCCGCGCTGTCCAACTGTACCGCATAAAACCTGCTGATGTGGCTGGACACACACACACACACACAGACCCAAACCCCACACAGTCTTGTCTCGCACACATCCAAGTATAGCACATAAAACGTGCTGATGTGCTGCGGGGGAAGCGAGGCAAGCAGCAGCAGGAGTCTTTAAGCCACCTCAGTAGGAGACAGAGAGCAGAGCACAGTCCAGCCAAGCTGCAGACCTCACCACCGTCCTCCTGTGTCCTGTCTGGTTTATAGCTCCGCTGTGTGTGTGTGTATGTGTGACCTGTGATAGCACTCGTGTTGATATGTCTGCGTACTTCCATCCTGAAAATATGTTTGTACACACTGCAACATCCTGAGTGTTCGTTTAATCACTTCAATGCTATATGCAGTACTTCACTGACCAGAGTCCCCCAGGAGTCTCCCCCCCCCCCCCCCCCCCTCTACACTAAATATGTGCTGAGCATGTAGATCTGCAATTTTTGCCAAATGTTTGCCCCCGGGTCTTGGGTCGGCCCTTTTACGTTTACTGTATGGTGTCCAGTAGCCAAGCCAAGTAGACATGAGGCGTTTGTTTTAGGTGTCCAGTGAAGAGCTTTTTGGGTGATGTTGTCCTGCTCTCTTCAGACATCCCCTATCCATTGCCTTCTCTTAATGATGGTGTCTTGTTTACACAGGCTGAGTAGATGTTGGATATGGTTTGATGCCAGGATATTCTCTGTATTCTCTGTAAGCTTTTTGTGTGGAACGTTGACAGTTTGCTGAGATCATTTTCTGTCATTCTCCATCACTGAGCCATATAGCGGTACTTTTTTTGTCATGCACATGCATGCAAGTGCCAGAATTACATCTACATCCCACGATTTCAACTGACTGTGTCCGTGTGTACATATGCATGACTATTGCCTATATACTAATGTTTGCACGAATACACAGTCTGATTTTCTATGTGCACGCGTGCCAGCGTGTGTGTATCTGTATGCGTATCTGTATCAGTGGCCGCTCGCATCCTCGCGCATGTGTGAACACGTGTGCCTGCGTGCCTCTCCTGACCCCGCTGGTGGCCCTTCTAATCACGTTGGACGTGCGAGGGGTCACCGGTGCTGACCTTCTGGCTCCAGTTCACCATAAATATTATGGGACCATGCATAGACGCTCTGCCTGGCTGTTTAATATAGTGTCTCTCTGTTCAAGGCCCAGGACTATCGGCTTTCACTGGGGTAGAGACTTGGAGTGGAATAATACAGCCTGGACCTCATAGTTGCAAATAGACATGGAATTCTAATGCTGCGTAGCCACTGGTAGATTAAAAAAATACAAAGATGGGAAGCTACACTAGCCTGATTATCAGACTGTAGCTTTCTTGAAGCTTCAGTCTGACATTGTCTCCTGTCTGAGCGATTTCAAGGGGGAGGGGATTAGAATTTCCCTCAACCAATAGCCATTGTTTTTGTTTTTCCCTCCTTCATGTGTGTTGCGCCTTGTGATGACGCTGAAAACGGGCCTCGGCGCTGATTGGTTGTTCGTTAGACCCACCCCCACCACCGATTCTCAGCGCAACACCAGACCAAGAGATGCAGTCCACTCAGAGTGGGCAGGGTCTTTGGGCTGGATCCAGGCTAAAGCTACACAGCATATTTGTAGCTGAAGTTTAAAACTGCTCTTTCTGTATCTTTGTAGCTGCAGCTTTTGTAGCAGCTACAAACGTGAGATGTATCTTTGTATCTTCATGTCGCTGGCTTCCATTGAAAATGAATGGTAGACTGTATGTTTGCATCTGCCCGTGTGTACGCAGCATAAGGCCTGATGTGTCACGTTGTGAGCTACAAATCGGGTGCAAGAGCGCGTCACGAGTAGAGATGATGTGCATAATGTCTGCACAGCACTATCATCTGCTCAGTGCTCAACTAACTCTCAGTACTGTTGCTGTAGTGTGCGTGTTTTGTTTTTCTGTGTGCCAGCAGCAACGCACGAGGCCTATGGGAGTGCTCCGTCCTCCTTTCCCACGGTACACCTCCCATGAGGCCTTGCGGTGACGTCAGGACAGAGGTACAGGCGGACGCCCTGCTCAGAGGTCGCAGGTTCACTTCCTGTCTGTCAGGATCCAGTTGTTGGGCTTCTGTCCAAATCAGAGCGCCGTTATGATCCCTCTGTGATCTAAACCAGACAAACACTTTCATGTCGAGGACCCCCAATTTATATATTCACCACGGAACCCCATCTGAAAATATTTTGTGCCAGGGACCACCCTTTAAGAGAAGAGTTGTGTTGAGAAATGTTAAAAATTATTGTTAACAAGTCCCTGGATGGTTAGCGCAACTATCTGGGCGCCTAGGCTGCCAACCCAGCCGGACAGCGTGCCGCGAGTTTGACTCCCGAGCCCGAAGGCCTTTGCCGCGTGTCACTCCCCATCTCCCTTTCCCCCTTTCCTGTCTGTCTACTGTTTCCTATCAATAAGGGCCAAAAAGCCCCAAAACAAATCTAAAAAGAGTGTTAAAACATTTTTTTTCTTTTTTATCCCCAAAAATAGATCTATTGTACAAGCTCCCACTCAGATTGTAGATCTGAGTCCAACATGTGTGTATGTGTGTGTACTGTGTGTCTTAGTCGGAAGCAGCACCATTACTGTGATTACTGTACATCATCATACATCATCATGGTAAAAGGCATCACCTACTTGTTAAAGGGGTCCAAGAAAACTGTTTTGATGCTATATTAACACATTTTGATGGGGCGGCCCCCTGGAACCCCCTCAATTTCCCCTGGGGGTCCCCGGACCCCACTTTGAGAACCACTGATCTAAACCTGTGTGTCTGTCTGTCCCTCAGGCCATGTGGTTGATGCTGCAGCATGACACACCAGATGACTTCGTCATAGCGACTGGGGACGTCCACAGTGTGCGGGAGTTTGTAGAGCAGGCCTTCAAACATGTGGGCAAGACTATTGTGTGAGTAGAGTACACATGTACACTATTGTGTGAGTAGAGTACACATGTACACTATTGTGTGAGTAGAGTACACATGTACACTATTGTGTGAGTAGAGTACACATGTACACTATTGTGTGAGTAGAGTACACATGTACACTATTGTATGAGTACACATGTACACTATTGTGTGAGTAGAGTACACATGTACACTATTGTATGAGTACACATGTACACTATTGTTAGAGTACACATGTACACTATTGTGTGAGTAGAGTACACATGTACACTATTGTATGAGTACACATGTACACTATTGTGTGAGTAGAGTACACATGTACACTATTGTATGAGTACACATGTACACTATTGTTATAGTACACATGTACACTATTGTGTGAGTAGAGTACACATGTACACTATTGTATGAGTACACATGTACACTATTGTTAGAGTACACATGTACACTATTGTGTGAGTAGAGTACACATGTACACTATTGTGTGAGTAGAGTACACATGTACACTATTGTGTGAGTAGAGTACACATGTACACTATTGTGTGAGTAGAGTACACATGTACACTAATATTGTGTGAGTAGAGTACACATCTGTAATAGAGTGGTTGCACCACTCAAAAAATATAAATATATTATTTTAAAAGTTTGAACAATTAAATCACAACTTTTCAGTTGTTCCAACCTTTTCCAAAAGTAGGCCTAGTAAATAAATAAAATAAATAAATCTTCTCTTCCGTTTACACTCATCGTGAGTGTACCGACATTTACGAGCATTCCCGTTACGTGTGGAATTCATGAACTTGAACTTGGCTGTGACGTTGGCGGACGTTGGTCGCTCATTTCCAAGTCAGCGTAGAGGGTGCCGTAGGTACCAGTGATCAAGGCATACGTATATGTATTTAGAATCAATTAATAGTCCCCAAACCTCAAAAGTATGTATGAATGTATATTGATCACATGGACGCCACACACAGAATAGCCTAATAACTCTTACTATTTGATGAAGAAACAGCTGGATGAAATCTAGCTTTTCTGACGTCCAAAAACGGATTAATCCCTTAAAGAAAAGGCGAAACTGGTCCAGGATGGATTAAATATGTCCTGTGTCCATGTCCATTATTCCATTTGCTTTCCAAATCTGATGTAGTGGGACAGTGCAGGGCAGGGAATCAATCACCCCAGTAATCAATAAATCAAATAATGAAACATTTCGGATTTTAATATAGCATTTGGTCGTGTGGTTGAACTGTACAAATTAACTTCTTTCTCATTATCGTGAAAGAACATCAGTTAACGTATTAACGTTCTGACGTTCAGCAAGGAGTGAAGCAATCGTGTGCCAAAATAAGTTGACAAGTTTCTATGCAGTGCTTCCTGACCTGTCCGTCCATTTCGTTTATATTTATATATATATATAACTCACACTGTTTGCTTGATGTCCGTGTTCAAAATCAGCTGATTAACCTCCTACGTGATCCGATACAATTAAGCTATACGTGTCCAGAACAAATTATTTCCCCATAGACTTGATTTAGATAGCCTATACAACAGTGATATGATAGTAATCCAAAGGACAGACATCCCCCCCCCATTAATCAATGCAGCTCTGATAAAAGTATCGGATATCTTTTTTACCTCTGCAAAGGCGAGTGTGCAGTTGTTCAATAGAAATGTCTCTTAGATAGGTAATATTGTCAAGTGTATAGCCTTGATCCTGCCTGAGCTTGAACTTAAATCAAATAATGAACTAGAGTAGCGTTATGAGAGTAGCCTATACTTTATAACGTTCAGTCTGTTGACATTGCGAGAGACTCGCCTGTCAAAATAAACTGCTCTACAAGCTTATGTGATGCAGTGCATCGCGGAGCACCACGTTCACTGTTGTAAGCTTGGGGATCTGTGCATTTTGCAGGATGTGATGAAGTTTTTCATCAGAGGACAGATATTTCCTGTTGCCTTATATGGCGTGGAATGGGCGTGGATGTTCCATTAAACCAGGCGACACCAGCCGAATCGCTTGGGAAAGAGGCGAAATGAGATACACGGGTGATACGCACAAATTAAGTCATTACACCACCTTTGGTGAATGACACGTGAGCTTGATCGGACGGATTAATACGCTATCATTACACACTTCATTTACACCTGGTCGTAAATTTCCGTTGTGAATCTGGCCCATGGTGTCATGACAGCCTGACTGAGGCAAAAGGCCTCCTTACGCCTCATTTGGTGTCACACAGACCTCACACCCCACCTCCTCCCCCTCCAACACCCCACCTCCTCCCTCTCACCTTCCAGTCACCTCCCTGATGTTTCCTCTGTTGCTCCCCTGTCACACTGATGTGAGATTGGAAGCACTCACCTGTGTGTGTGTGTGTGTGTGTGTGTGTGTGTGTGTGTGTGTGTGTGTGTGTGCACGCGGAGGGGGGGGATGCGTGGTCTCAGAACGGGATGAATTGTGACATGTTTTGTCTGTCCGAGACCTTAAAGAAACAAACGGCTAAACTAAGGAACAAGAGAAGAAGAAGCTCCAAACAGCTGTGGGAAATTGTCATTTTCACTGAGATGTCTCTCTCTCCCTCTCTCTCTCTTTCTCCCTCTCTCTCTCCCCCTCTCTCTCCAGTTGGGAGGGGAAGGATGAGCAAGAGGTGGGTCGTTGCCAGGAGACCGGGGTGGTGCACGTGATGGTGGACCCGAAATACTTCCGCCCCTGTGAAGTGGTGAGTCGTGTGTGTGTCGTGATATTTTATTTAGTTTTTAAATTGTTACACAAAAGTGTAAAATCCCTCCGTAGTTTTTTAATATTGTGCTGTTTTTTTTCCAAAAGATAACGTGCTCTTTATTGTGTATATTATGTAAGGGACGCATCACTTTTCAGTGATGCGTATTTGGTTTTTTCAGGTTTGAACTGAAATCCGTTTGGATACGTGATTTACGACGGTATTATGAAGACTGGCTGTCATTGTCATTAGGCATTCTATTTTAGAACAGCCCCCCTCTGTCATTGTCATTATTATGTATTCTTTTGAAGAATGTCACCAACATTTGCTAACTTGCACCCTCCCTGTGACTTTGGGATCCTCCCATTACGAGCAGGCAAATGTTCAGGACACCTAGGGTTTATTGTGACAGTCATGGCTAGGCTGACAGCTGTCCTGCTGTGTGTGTGTGTGTGTGTGTGTGTGTGTGTGTGTGTGTGTGTGTGTGTGTGTGTGTGTGTGTGTGTGTGTGTGTGTGTGTGTGTGTGTGTGTGTGTGTGTGTGTGTGTGGAGACAGACCACCATGGTGTTTAAATGATCTTAAACTTGGCCGTTCACAAATGTTCCCACCTGGAAGCAGAGATAGAGTTTTAAGGCCAGCTCTAACCCCAGGTGCTATCACAGATGTTCTAACTTCTATGATGATGAATGATAGTGGGTGTTGGAGTTCACAGAAGCCTGTCTTAGTTATGAGCACTCAAGTCTAAAGGGGAACATGACTTTATTTCCATCGTTTACCCCATGGTGAACACTAAGAAGGAAACCCTTGTGTTAAACATTCCTTTACGTATTTTCTTCGTTTTTTTTAATTTCTTTGCTCACTGCAAAGAAATGTTATACAAATGAAAACATTTCCCGTATACAGTATACCATGGGGTGAGTAAAACATTTCCCGTATACAGTATACCATGGGGTGAGTAAAACATTTCCCGTATACAGTATACCATGGGTTGAGTAAAACATTTCCCATATACAGTATACCATGGGGTGAGTAAACGATGGAAATAAAGCCATTGTTGGGTAAAATTCCCCTTTAACAAAGGAAGTATAAATACTTTTGTGAATGGACATAACCCAGTTACGTATAATAACGACATATTGAGTGTTTGAAGCTGTTGGCTACATTTATTGTAGTGTGATAGAGATCAAGACACATTAATCAAAGGTGTTTTCAAGTGTTTTTTTGTTGCTTTTGTGGTTACTTCCTTGCATTGCTGCCCATGAGAAACAGGTGTAAGAGTGTGAAAGCCCCACTCATCACCTCAGCACTTGAACATATGTCTCCCCATATAATTCATATGGCTTTCACGGCGCAACGCATATTTCCTGTTGGTTGTGCCTGCCGTTAATATACATAAAATGCAGAGTGTTTTCTCTGTGTGTATCTGATTGCCGGTCATTGTGTCTGGGACCATATACACTTATCAGCTGTAACAGATCCAGTCAATGGCTAAAGAGACGCTTATTGTATGCTTGGAAACCAGCCATTTAGCCTATCTAAAAGTAATGCATCCTGCATAAAGGTGCTGAGTGAGCACACATATTAGGTGGCATTATTTAATGGCGAAGGGCTTGTGACCTGTTAGTTGACGGCCTGAAGGGTGGTGCAGCAGTCCACACTGGCAGGTGAGCCTCTAGGTTACTTCAGTAACTACAGTTATTTAAATGAGTGAGCGAAGTGAATCGCCCTATGGGTATTAGGGTTGCACGATATGGACAACATTTGATATATCGGTATGTATGCCAAATATTGCAATATCGATACGATATACAATATTACCGTTAAAATTTCATTTTCTATATTTTAAGTGTTGCAACATTGAAAACTAAACATTATTCAAAAAACTGCATAATAATAAGTCAATATCACTCTTAATTTGAAATTATATTGGGTTCCCACACTTGTTATTTGATATTATAAGTGTAGCGACAATGAAAACTAGCATGGATGTTGCTTTACTCTCCTTTTTGCGATACTGATATTGCGCATGTTCATACCTCGCTAACGATATAATGGGTATCACCATCTACTGCTGTTCCCGCCAATAGACGACACTACCCATAGGGCGATTCACAAAGCGAATGAGTTTAAAATAACAAGTGTATATATACAGCAGTGGCACACCACAGAACATCACAACTACATTGGGGCAGGACGATAACATTTAGATGAAAAACAAAAGTGCAAAGTATGCACGGTTTCATCTCTATTCTAATCGTGCCTACAGTATCTCTAAATGCTTGGGAGGTCCCTTTGCTGTCATCGCTGTGGCCCAAGGGGGGTGTCCTCCTCTCCGCTCCTTGGTGGAAGGAGAGGGGGGGGGGGGGGGGGGGGGGTGTAGGGTTACTCCTGGCTGTTGTGGCCTGGATTAACTGCCAGGTTCTCCGTTTAAAGGCGGCAGTGGCCCCGGTGCTGTGCACTAGGCTCAGCGGGATTACAGGGAAGCTCCAGCTGAGTGATGGCCAAGGATTAGGGAAGAGACGGCGCTGACTGACGGCTCAGGGGGAGGGGGGTTAACACACCTGGGGGCCTAATAGTCTGGAATTATTCATTCAGCGTTATTGTAGTTTTACATTTTTCATTAGATTTAATTGGTATTTATTTATGTTTTGACTTAGTTTTCAGTTTAGATTTAATTTGTTTTTAAAGTGCTGGTTTAGTTTACTTTTTATTTTGTGAAGTCTTTTTATTGTAGTATTTTGTTAGAGGTAGGTAAGATTCAAAAAGGTGAGGGGAAAAAAACATACCGCTTTTAATGACAAACGCCACTTAACAACTTTCTGTTCAGTTAAAACTGGCACAAATAATTGGAATATAGATTAAAATATTCACCCAAATTATTAAATGATTTTCGTTTGTTTAAGTTCGTTTTGTACACACACAATTACAGTTTCAGATAGTTATAATTCTCTATTTCTTTTATTTTTTATTATTGTTTACTAAACTGATGTTTCAATACTAGTGTTCATTATTTTGCTAGCTTTAGTTAACTATATTTATCTTAAACCCCACATTAAAATCCTACACGCATGCCTATTGATGCCTCATTTGGTTCCATTTGTACACCATTTATACACTTGAGTTAAATTAACACTGGCAATTTGACAGTGTAGATTTGGAGTCCCATTGATTAAATATTAAATGAAAAAGGCAGAGAATCACTGCCTTAAAGCAGTATACAAATGGTGATGTACGCGTGTTATCGATTTACCAGAAAATAAACACTATTTTTACATTTTTCCTCCTACATTTTTGAAAAATTTGAAAAATGTTTCCATTCTTGAAGATCCAATTTATTTATTTTTTAAGAAAAAAAAACTTTGAAAGTGGTTAAAATGAAGAGCATTTAACCTCTGACCCCATGAGATAGGAAGTAAGTGACACTATCTTCAGCACTAAACTGGAAGTACCTGTCATCGTGTGTGTGTGTGTGTGTGTGTGTGTGTGTGTGTGTGTGTGTGTGTGTGTGTGTGTGTGTGTGTGTGTGTGTGTGTGTGTGTGTGTGTGTGTGTGTGTGTGTGTGTGTGTGTGTGTGTGTGTGTGTGTGTGTGTGTGTGTGTGTGTGTGTGTGTGTGTGTGTGTGTGTGTGTGTGTGTGTGTGTGTGTGTGTGTGTGTGTGTGTGTGTGTGTGTGTGTGTGTGTGTGTGTGTGTGTGTGTGTGTGTGTGTGTGTGTGTGTGTGTGTGTGTGTGTGTGTGTGTGTGTGTGTGTGTGTGTGTGTGTGTGTGTGTGTGTGTGCGTGTGTGCGACAAAGGAAGATGGAGGGGGAAAGGGGGGTATTACCAATTTGTCAGACTGTTGAATTCTACTTTATTTTCCATCAGCCATGGCAGAAGCAAGTGCCTATACGTATGACTATGAGCACACAATGTGCTGGTGGGTGCGTGCGTGCATGGCTGTAGTATGTATGCACAGTATGTGGGGCGGCTGTGAGGGGCTGTCCCCAGGCTGTGTGCTAATATATGTGTAATTCATCATTAGCCCTGTCAGACTATATGTCTGACATGAGCTCATTTATCTCCCGTGGCCCTGGGGACTGGAGGGGCAGACCTGGGTGAAGGGGCTGAGGGCTAACTGTGCAGGTGTGCCTGCTGCGTTGGTGCAGGGGAGGTCTGTCTTATGGTTAGGAACACATGTTGGGTGTGTGCGTGCACATCAGCATGTATGTTTATTGGGCTCTTTAACACCCGCGGGCTGCAGCCGTAATGTGGTGCTTTCCTGTGGTCGTGGAAAAAAAAACGGGACGCCAGGCGCGTGCGTAGACGTTTTCTGCGCGGGTGAAAACGAGGCGGTTACGGAATAACACAGCCAGTGTTTTCCAGCAGGTAGATTTATTCATGTGTGAAAGCAGAAAAAGGCCTCGCGGTCTCTGGCTGTCAGCTAATCAACCTGTCAGGGTTCTGTTTGGAGTAGAGCTGTGAGCTGGACAGGTGAGGTGGAGACTTTCCACTTCAAATCAATATCGCCATTATTTCCAACTTTCTGCCTCGATTACGATTTAATGAAAGAAATAAGTAAGAATAGCAGATCTACAAGCTCACACTCACAGATCGGCTATTTTCACAATTTGTATGGCACTATTATTAAGCTAATGATTAAGTGGTTATAATCAGACTGATCGATTTTGTCAGTGAAAAGAATCTATTCAAAATGTTTTGTTCTTTTGTTGATTATTCAAAAATGCTTCTGGATTATTTGTATAACCCACATTACGGGTTTCAATATATTTTCAGTTAGTTTCCCAGCCCTACCCAGTTTGTCTCCATTGTATTGGGTTTTTCAGAGCTGAGTTTTCATGTCAACCCTGCATGTCTGCCAGGCTGAGATTTGGCTCACTTAAGCCCGATTTATATACTCTGTTGCGCATCAAATCTCTAAAAACTAGATGATCTACTAGCTCGTAGCGCTTGTTAGCTTGTAGATCAACTATTTTGGGCAACTATAAGTATAAATGAGCGTTAGAAGCCCTGTGTCTATGTGCCACAGTAAGGGTGTGTGCCAGTCTGTTATAATTGTCATTGCTTTTGTCTGCCAGCTCTCAGGGATCAGATAGATGTTCTTTATTTAGACTGCATGGTGCAGCGTCAGACCTAGTCTAGATAAAGAGAGGGTGTGGAATTCTGTTTGTTAGTTTTGATGTGGTGTCCTCCTGTTGTGTTGTCTTATAGACTCATCTTTAAATTATTTTAGTTAGTTATATTAGTTTTGATACTTGGAAGTGGTGACTGGTCGATATATGTACAATATTTCAAAAAGAAGTGCAGTTGGTCTTAATTATTCTCATAATGCTTTCTTGGATCAAATACTTTAATTTGACAGCTGTATAAACTACATGCGTTTTCCATTCCAGTCTACCTTTTTAATGACTTAGTTTTACTTTTAATTATATGCAATATGAATTGGCCATAATTAATTGTTACAGATTGCGTGCCTGTGTGTGAGGCGAGTTTATGTGTGTGTAGGCTTGTTCACGTGTGCGCGTGTGTGTGTGTGTTCGCACGCACGTGCGAGTGCATGTGTGTGTGTGTGTGTCAGTATTAACACAGCCCATCTGACATACTTCCAAGTTCATGTGTCGCTGGAGGGTACAAACTGTTGCTGTGAGCTAAGCTGACTGACAGCTCTGTGGTCTTTCTCCAACCTCTCAGGCAGAAAGAGGAGGCCATGCAGTTAATGATGAATGGAAAGTTGTCTCTCAATCTGTCTCTATCTTTATCTCCTCGTGTATAGAGCTCTTTCACACTGTCTTTCTTCACGCTCCTTTCCTTAATTTGCACCATGGTTTTCATCCGTCTTATCGGTGTGCTGCAGATAGATTCAGTTCATATAGGAATGCCCTTCCAGGCCCAGATCATGTGTCAGAGCGACACAGAAAGTGCTGCTTCCCCTGAAAGGAGGAACCAGCAGGTAGACAGTTGGCCCCCATATTAACCCCCAACCAAGCAGTGGTGGAGAAAGTACTCGCATACTTTACTTAAGTAAAAGTATCAATACTGCATTGTAAAGTAGAAGTACTGTCCGGAATTCAAAATGTACTTGAGTAAAAGTACAAAAAGAATGGTGTCAAAATGTACTTAAAGTACCAAAAGTAAAAGTGCACATTATAATGTCCCATTTCACAAGATGTCGAATGTAACATCTTTTGAAAATAGCAGATCTACAAGCTCACAATGTGTCGCATCGCGTGCTTGTAGATAGTCTATTTTCAAATGACCGAAATGTGTAGGTCTGAAGTGGTTAATGCATGTTTTGTAATACTAATTAAAAAATTATACCAAGTAACTTGAAACTAAAGTTGTCAAATAAGTGTAGTGAACTAAAAGTACAATACTTACCTCTGAAATGTAGTGGAGTAGAAGTAAAAGTACAGAACATTTGACATACTCAAGTACAAATACCTCAAAATTGTAATTAAGTACAGTATTTAAGTAAATATACTTAGTTACTTTCCACCACTGTATTCCAGCCCTTCAGCCACAAAAGAAAAGAAAGCCTTGACGGCACCAGAGATGTCATCCTGGTTTCACCCCTTGGAGATAAATGATCCAGACTCCCACCGTGATGTCACTGCCCTTGGCAACGATGCCACCGTGGTTGATCCACGTATGAACAGGACGGCCCTCTCGTAGCACTGGCTGCATTTGACAGACAACTGAGACAAGGATGAACCGCCAGTGGTTCCCATATGATGTAAATGAAAGTAAAAACAAACAAAGAAGAAAAAAACTTAGCTCACTTTACTTTTTTTCTTTCTTTCTTTCTTTCCTTTTTTTCTTTTCTTTTACACGTCACCAAATAATTTAAATTGCGCACTGTCGTTTTGTAAGTATGTAAAACAAGGATTGCAATGCGTCACTCGAGGTCTCTGTATGCCTAATTGCACGCGTGTGCATGCAGTCAGTTTATCAATCTGCACTAAGGTTTATCTTTCTGTTCATGCAAAGAAAGGAGAGACACTGATTTGCAAGGGCAAATAAACCCTGGTCTTATCTTTGCTTTGTTCCCAGTGCGTGGCCTGAAGCTGTATCAACTCAGATTTATTCATGGTTGTGCACCGGCGTTGTGAGCCGAAAATAGACGATCTACAAGCTCACGCGCCGTAATGCAGGCTTAACTCATTCTGCAGGCTAAGTAGTTACAGTACAGTATTCATTACTTGTGTTATATCCAGGTTATTCAATATCATTTATTTAAACCTTGTAGTTATTGTGCACATGCTTTATAGTGGCCCAAGTGTAACTGCTGAGTAAATGGCTTAAATGTACCCAGTTTCTCAGTTTACATAATAAAGTGGTCTGAAATCGTATACCTGAGATCGTTTATGCTGCGGTTGCACCTGTGAGATTTTGACAGCGAGAGTGCCCTACCCGTTTGCCAGTATCCGTACACGACAATATAAGCTCTCACAATTGTCCTAAAAATAGCCCTGTCAAGTGTCAACACAGCATACCTGCTGCATGGACCATCACTCCCGTGTCATCATCATCCGCGTGTGCGTGTATGTGTGTGAAAATGTAATGGCCTCCCCATTGTAGACGTCCCGCTCCACCTCAGATATCTTTCATTCCAGCGGTGAAGTGTGCGTAATGCACAGCGCACCTCACCACTGGAATGAAAGAGTGCACTCTCTCACAGCACGGCTGCGAACGTCATCATCCCGCTCATCAGACAGTCCCATGCAAGGAAGCCCTGACAATGGGCCCTAGTGATGCTGAGGGATAAAGAGGACTTGTTGTGGAAACCTGTCATGACACATGTTGGCAGCAAGACTCAACCAGCCAGTTCAGGCCGTCAATGTGTCACAGATGCATGTGACTGGTCCAGTTGCTGAATTGTGTTTTCGCTTTTCTAAACGTAACTGAAGTTCAGGTGTTTGTTGTACTTTGTGTGAACTATCTATTCATTCTATTGTGTGGAAGCCACCTTGCCCACTTTTCATCTACAATTTTTCTATGTAGCCATTTAGCACACTACCTTAATCAGTGTCTTACAAAGCTTAAGGTTAGAGTATTGGCTGAACCCTTGTCAACAAATTATGGTAAATGGGGTGCAAAGAAATCATTTAGTAAGTAACTAACCAACTATGATACACATCAAACCTAGAATCTGTCTAAACATCTTCATAATTTTTTTTGCATTTGTGTACAAGCAAACATATCATCATACTATAATTAACCGAATGTCTGTGTGTCCGTGTGTGTGTGTGTGTGTCTGTCTGTCAGAAACTGTGCCGTAACTCCTCACTGCCTGCACCACTCACTCCCACTTTTCACACAGGCATTGCACAGCCATATGCATATGAGGGCGTAACGAAGCCCTTTTTTCGATTTGACACATTAATGATTATTAATTAATGTATTAGTCAATTACAAACGCACCCGGGCGCAGTACCCTTCACGGCCACAAGGCAAAAATATCTCAACTGGTAAGGACCAGTATAAATAAATAAGCAACAAGATGGGATACAAGGAGAGAGTGAGGTGAGTGTTCAGGCTGTGGTGGATAACATTGGGGGAGAGGTGGGGGGTCATTTTAAGTCAACTTCCAAGGCCACCCTGCCACCTTTGCCCCTGTACAGTTGGGGGCAAAGGATGAAAGGGTCGCATTGCATCTCTCCCACTGCCTAAGGATCAGATCCCCACCCAGAACCCTCTCTCCCCCATGAGCTCAACTGGATTGAAGTACACAACATTAGGTTTAAGGTCAGCGTCATGTGCGTTGTTATCAAGCCCTGTTGAATTGACACTATGAGGGTTTTAAAATCTCTTAAGACTAATTTACTCTCTAGGGTTTTCATGTTTTCATATTGTTCTGTTTATGCTTGATGCCTTCTATGTACAGCACGTTAGTCAATTTTAATAGTTGTAAATGTTCTATATAAATACAGTTTGATTTGATACCGTTTCCAGTTAGGTTTATAGAAGTCCATTTGTCCTGGTACTGGGTTTAATTTCCCTCGTCTGGATCTCATAAAACTCCTCCAGGGGTGCTCATAGCCTGTCTCAATGCACGCGTGTGCACACACACACACACACACACACACACACACACCTCTGGTTTTCATTGGATAAAGGACCAGACTGAGCTATGCTGCTATTGGGTGGCTGTCAGGTGTCTTTTGCAGATGTTTGGTTGCAGATATAATCTTTTTACTCAACCCCATCTAACCTCTCTGCACTGCTCAGTGTATTGCATTTCTAAATTGGAAATAGCCAAACGTACTATAGCATGCAAGCTAATGTGTACACACGCTGCACACACACACGTGCACGCGCGCACACAAATGGAGTGAGAGAGTAAATGGCAGATTGCAGAGAGCACCATGTCACATTACTCTATCCAGTAAATTCTTCATTCCAACAATGAGAAAAACAGGTATCGCCCTCCGCCCGGTGACTTAGTGTGTCTGTGTGCATACACCTACCATACACATGTGCATTGTACACACATAATGACTTGTGGCAGGCAGTGCGTTTTACACCTCTGTCCCCATGCTCTAGGGAAGATTTTAATGTTCGGCCTGTTGTGTAATATCTGCTGCTTAATGAAGCCTGAAATATGCTGGTTATTTTTGGAGTTTCCTAGCATTAGGATAGGAATTCTCTTTTCCTCTCCAGGCGTCCGTCAGGGAGGCCCATTCACAGTATTGGAGTCTCCTTTCAAACCACTAGCTTCTCCACGCTGTACTCTGCTTGCATTTCAGACCTACCGCACAAGAAAATAATAATCTATCAATAACAGTCACGCCAAGACGCTGCCTTGCTAAGTATTTTGGATTGAATTTGATAATATTCCCCATTTCACCTGCGCGGTTGGACAAGGGCGCCTTGTTAGGGACAGAGTGACTGGTCATTATTACGGCTGGTTTATGCCTCTGGCAATGCGGTAGCGTGAGCTACAGGCTGGGAGAAGAAGCCAGAGAGGCTGGTTAGGACCGTCGGCCAGCAGGGGTGCTTCGTCTCTGGGCTGAGGCTGAGAGACCTCTCACTGAACCGCGACTGTTTGGACGGAGAAGCGCTGAGACAGCACTCTCAGCCCCATTTGACTGGGTGGAGTTCCCATACTGTACCATAGAGGTCTTAAAAAGAGTAGAGACAGTGGCAGGCCATCAGTTTATGACTTTACTGTCATATGAACACTATCACATTCTCTTTCACTGGAATTGGACACACTTGTTAAGTGTCTTATTTCGTGTTCACTCGCTGATCCTCGCTTGCGGCTATTAAGCTAGCTATTAATGTGGATTAATTTGTCAGAAATTAGTCCGTACATAAGCTGTGAGCCTCTGTTGCAGCCTGCTGTCGTGGTTGTCAGTGAACTGAACGTATTCCAGGATTCCTCAGATTTCTTTCTCAGCACAGCCCAATGATAAGGGGAAATGTAAGGTAAGGAGGCTAACAGCAGTTTGCTGTGCTGATGGATTGAGGTGAACGTTTGAACACCAGACAGACATAAAGAACCCAACGCTTTTTATGAGCACTATGATTTATCCCCCGAACAAGCTTTGTCGAGCCGCGCAGGCAAAATTTATTGCGCTTGACACACAGAACTGGCTATCGGGGCAGAGTTTGGGATGTCTGGCAGTGGCCCACAGTACTTTCACGCGAAAGAAGCATGAAATATTAGCATTATTTTAAAAGGTTTCCGTATATTAGGGGGGAATTGTCCTTTCCAAGACGGCTCACAGTAAAGCCATTCACATTCCCTCACCTGGAATTCTGCACTTTGGAAGGATCTTTTGCAGTAGGAGCTGGGTTTGGAGATGCAGCACGCCAATGACAAGGAATGGTAGAGAATGCTGAGAGATAAGATTGCGAAAGCCTGTCATTCTGAGTAATAGCTGTTGAACTCTGTTGAATTTTCAGGCGATATCCGCAACGATTTGCCAGCGATCTTTTTTGTTGTGTAATAAATCAATCAGAAGGTCAGTGTAATAAATGAATTACGCTGGGTACAGAGGACGAGCAGGCTCGTCTTAAGGTGTTTGATATCGCTACAACATTGCCTCGCTGTGTTTATTTTTTGGAACCGTTCTGGTTGCTATGCACGGTTGCCTTGGCCCCGCCCACACTGCTTTTCTTTTTAATAGTCCTTCGCTTCTGTTTTAGGTAGCATCTTTGAAGGCTTTTCTCGGAAACTAATGCGCTGTCCGTGGTGTTGAACAGATCGCCAATGTTCGGAGGTCTTTTCTGATTATCGGGTGAGCGCGATGGGAACGTTGGCGTTTTTCTAGAGCAAGTATATGTACCTCATTTTAGCTCGGTAGCATTTGCGCTAATATTTTAGCATTCAAGATGGACGCCAAAACCAGATGCGCTTCATAGTGGAATAGCCTAAAATCACCCGGCACCCAGCACCACCACTTTTGTCCACCAGACAGCACTAAATGTGTTAACAAAGCCTGTGTGTCCTGATGGCTGCATTGAAGTTGTTACAAGTCCAGTGAAGTCCTTGCATCCACCATAGTAAACCTAAAGGTTTTATGCATAGAACTCCAGTGAAGCACAGAAAAGAATTAAGCTCTTAAACTGAACACAAAAGGAAGCCAGCAGTGCGTGAGACTTCCTCAGCACATCAAGGGCCACGTCAACTTTCTATTCAAGTTGAAGGAAACAGCACTGACAAAATTTGGGATTACACAGTGTCACGGTTTTCACATGAACGCACGCTCTCCTATTTTGAGTGCAAAGACCATACGACATGGACACGAACAGTCCATCGTACTCATATCTCTTTTGTCTGCAACTCGGTCGTTGCGGCGATGAGAGATTTGTTGCTGTGGTGACGACAGCAGGGCTCTGTGGCGGGGCAGTGTGTTCGTCATCTCAGTTGCTCACATTTCCATAGGCCTGCTTATCTGATGGTGCCCAATCCAGCCCCTGACTTCCTCTCTGCTAGTGTACACTATCTCCCCTCCCCCCCCCCCCCCCCCAACACATACACACACTCCTTGCACACAATCCTCTCACGTTCAGACAAATGGAACACGTGAGCAAATTAGCTTGGGTCTAAACAGGCAGAGATTGCCTGTCCGAGCGTGTGTTTTGATTGACAGTATGGGCACTGTGCATGTGTGCACTCGCATGTCAGTTTTGGTGACATTAGGCTCTTCTTTCTGTGCTGAGGCGAGCTGTAATTAAAAGGGATTATTTTCTGTAGGCGCCACCACACCCCCCCACCACCACCCCCCTCCCTCACACACGCACACACACTCCTCCTGCTCAAAGTAACTGTACATACACATAAGCATATCAGATGTGGTTCACTTAATAGCCGTTGCGGTTAACATTCGGCCACCAGCCACGTTCCTTGTCTCGTTAAATGACTCGCTTTAAGACTATTGGTTTATCTCTTAATCGCCCGTGTGTTTTATTGGCTGCTTTGTCTCTTTTCTTTTTGCGGGGACGGTTCCTGGCAGACATGGTGTTACATCCTGGTAACATGACCTCCCCTCCCGGGTAGGCAGCACTGATTCAGAGGCTTACACAAAGCCCCCCCCCACACACACACACACACATACAAAACACAATGACACAAGGTATTGTTGAAAACATGTCGGTGGACAGGTCCGTCTCTTTGTAGGAGTGGTACCTGGGGTCAGAGACGTCTGTCAAAGGGACACTGAGACGGGTCTTAAAGGAGGATGGGAGGGGGGGGGGGGGGGGGATGACGAAGGGTTTCCGACAGATAGCGCTCCCTCGCCACGCGTGAACTGATGTGAATTTAGGTGACAGGAGGGTTTAACCCCTGGGAAAGATCTGGAGAGGGAGAAGGGGCTGAAAAATGGGATTGACCTTTGACCTTTGAGGTGGTAATGTGAGCCTTGCTATCTGTATTGGAGAGAGAGGGGGGAGAGAGAGAGAGAGAGAGGGGGGAGGGAGGAGGTCACTGGGGGAAAGGGAAGGTAGCCACCGCACCACGCTGCTGATAAGAGCTTCCTGTGGTCAGTAACTATGCCACAAGTTGACCACAGGAGTTTGGCAGAGTGGTGTAAAGTGACTAAGTAAATGTACTTAAGTTTAAAAAAAAGTAGGTGCTTGTACTTTACTGGAGTATTTCCAATTTTACTTCTACTCCACTACATCTCACTCGGAGACGAATATTGTACTTTTACTTCCAAATTGTGTTACTAGTTACTTTATAAATTAGAGGGTATGCGCATGCTTAGAGTGAGTGGCAAATCGAATGGCAAAGTGAGTTTAACATTGTTTAAACTCAGATAGGACGGATAGGACTTTTCTGTTTGAATGCATGTGCTGTCAAGGCCAGAAAGTAGTTTTTTGCCTCTCAGTAGACAGTAGTTCCCGCTTAAAGGGATTGTGACATAAAAAAAAAGGTTTTGGAATTGTTATTGTTTTTTTTTAGGTTTTCTAATCTCAATTGCACCCAAAAAACATGAACTTTTAACATTCTATCTATCAGTAGATTTTCTGTGATCTGGGGTTTTCTGGCTCAAACAGGTGCTCTGATTTGCCGGCAGTAAGTGACATCATTTACTGCAAATCCCATATATGTCAATGGGATTTGCCAGCAGATGTCACTGTTTTCACTGTTTTGCCTGTTTTCATTGTAGCTCAAAAGGCTTCCAAACCCCAAAGAAAACTTCAGACCACAGAAAATCCACTGAATGTTCAAAGTTCAGATTTTTTGGGTGTAATTGAGGTCATAAAACCTAAAAGAAAAAAGAAAAATAAATGAAAATGAATGTCATAAAACCTTTAACTTCCGGGCATGACTATGATGTCACGTGCATACCACCTATTATTACAAAATATACATTTACCACTTCAGCCCTATTTAAACTTTGGCTGTTTGAAAGCTGATCTACAAGCTAGATAGATCTGCTATTTTCAAAGGATTTTTAAATATATATATTTATATACTTTTGGTACTTCAAGTATATTTTGATGCCAATACTTTTGTACTTTTACTAAAGTACATTTTAATTAAATTAATCTAAATTAATTAAAGACTTACTTGTATTAGTGTTTCTACATTACAGTATTACTTTTACTTAAGCCCCATAGGTACAACATCACATGTCCAATAAGATATCATTACTTGTGTTGTATACAGACACACAAACTCAAACTAACATGCACAAATCTGCACAAACAAGAGGTAACCACATGCTCACACACAAACAAAACAATGAGTGCAATCAGTGCAATTCAGCTCAGCTGGCAGCAAGCCTACAGTAGTTAACACTAGCAAAACTGTGTACTGTCACCACTATGCAAAGTAGAGGTTTGTGGGTCAAATTAGCGACGAACGCAGAGGATAGAGGGGGGGGGGGTGTAACGGACCGTGGTGAAAATCACTGCGACTTTGTTCCGTAATCTGGCTCCATTCGCCCGCTTTCATATCCGCTCATATTTGCCTTTGTGATGCCTTCATTGTTTGACCCCTCAATTAGATTTCAAGCAAAACAGGAAAATGACAGCACGCTTATCTGTCAGCTGCACCAAAAACCATCCAGACGTCAGAGAGGAGGGAGAACCAAAGAAACATGCAAAACAGACCAGGTCTGGTGCGTCAGCACTAACGTATAAGGATTTGAATAGGCGTCTTTCTTTATTTACTTTTTTTTGGGGGGGAGGGGTGAGTTACTATCTTCTTCCTCTGTTTTTCTATAGTTCATCAGTGACAGCTAAAGTAGCAGGAGCTGTAGAGAAACAGATGACAATTAGAAAGAAAACACTTGCAGACGGACTTCGATCCGGGATGCTTTTCTGTCCTGTCTAGAAGAAAACCCATAAAGGTGTCCCTTTGCCTGCATGTTTGAACCTGACAATTCGGTCACTCTCTAGGAGAGAGGAAAGACTCAATCAGCTTTTACTCGATGGAGGGGTGTGTGTGTGTGTGTGTGTGTGTGGGAGGGGGGGGGGGGTAGGTAGGTTGTTCGTTCCATGGCAGACACTTGGCTTTACGATGATTTATTGTTTAATTGGGCTGACTCGTTAAAGCTGGCTGTAATTGACACCATAAAAAAGGGCCTGGCTGCTGGCCAGGGGCTGCCTTGTGAAACGGCTCGGGTACTGCATGGTCTCAGCAGCCCTTACCTGACTTTAACACACTAAAAGACTTGCAACACACTCCAATGCGCATGCTCTCTCACTCTTCGGCGTGCCTTTCCAGGCTGCGGGCCGCGCACGCTCAGCCTGATGATGCAGAAGCTATCTACGGGGGTTGGAGAAGTGAAACGACACCTCTCGGCCTCCTCCTCCAGGGAATTCTTTCTTCTTATTTCTTTAACTCTTTTTTTGTTGTTGCAGAAGATTTTGTTAAGTGTTGAGGCTGCGAGTGCAGGAGAGAGAAGGAGAGAGATTGTGCATATGAGGGTGTGTGTGTGTGTGTGTGTGTCTGGCAGTCTGGTATTTCCTGAAGGAGTTTCCTCCTACCGTCGAAGCGGAACCACCCTGGGCCCCTCGGCACTCCAGCCCACAGACTGACCTGGTACTGCTCCCTCAGAGAGAGAGAGAGAGAGAGAGCTGAGAGTGCATGCGCACTAACATATAGTGTGTTACGCCACAGAGAAACAAAGGATTGACAAAGAGGGTGACGGACAGAAAGAAATAGGTTGTTATTAAGGAAGGAACTCGGTTGAACTGAGCCAAGGTGGAGGGGTATTTGTCTCTGTGTTGGGCTTCAGCCATATAGAGACAGCTCTGAGAGGCTGTTCGGTAGCCTATTTGCATATTTACTCTCCCCTCCCGTGTGTGCATACTCTGTGTACATGTGTGCCTGCATTTGTCCCCGGGTGTCTGTGTTGGTGATGATGGATGTGCATGTCTTCAACACCTTACTGTAATTCCCTGGCAGTGGTCTAACCCCAGAGATAAATGGGGGACGGGGAGCGTCGGCCAGGATTCTTGCACTATCAGCCAGCCTTAATAGGCACAGTGCCTGACAAGAGAAACCTGGCAGAGGAGAGAGTAAAGAAAGAGAGGGAGAGGCCTCCCTCCCTGAGTCCTGTTGACAGGGTGGAGAACTGCTTATGTGTGTGTTTCTTTCTTTTTTTTGGGGTGGGGGGGTGGGGGGTGTTGGTTATGTCAGATTGTGTCTTTTGCCCCCTAGTCCCAGCTGGCCCCGATTACCCAGAGTCCTTTGCTACTAAGAGCTGCGACTCCGTGAGCACATGGCTGTCAGAGGCTTGTTGTTGGAGCTGTCCAACCCGCCAACGTCTTCCCAATGCATTCCCATGGGACTTTGGGACTTTTTGCGACTTGTCGCTTTATAGACTATTGAACGTATCATTCACCTCAATACATTCTAGTTACAGACATGTACTCCTTATCAAGTTAAAGTTAGTAACTTTGTGCCATTCCAATCCAAACCACCATCCACCAAGCTGCTCTTCCACCCACCACCCCACATTTTGATCCCCAATCCATGCTGCCCCGCCCCCACCCCCCCCCCCCTGTTTCCGATCCCAATCCCTGTCCCTCACTGGCCCAGACTGGACCGTTACGGAGCACAAACCAAAAACCTTTTGTTTTCCTGGCAGGACACGTTGTGGTTTTCCTGCTGATAAATACCGTCCATTTCAGATGAGTCACACGTTGTCTCTGTTGCTCTGTCTTCATGCCCAAAAGGGGGGAGGGGGGTGTAAGAGTTAAGCGTCTGAGAATGACAGGAAAGGCAGGAAGGAAGGAAGGAAAGGAGGAAAGCGGGAGAGATGGAGGTGTAACGCTGCCACACACAGCCACACTGAGATTTGTGTGTGTGTTCGTGCGTGTGACTGGAACGTTTGTGGCAAGTACAGTATTTGCACATCTGCCTCGGCTGTGCGTGTACACATACTGTACATGCATGTGCACGAACATACATTTCATATGCAAGTGTGTAATAGCCCCATTGCAGTGTGTTGTACGTTCGGCAGGTCATGCCTAATGTTTGTGCGTGCGTGTGCACGTGTGTGTGTGTGCAGGAGTGGTGTTTCCTGCAGTGTAATCTGAGTCCCTGGTGGAATGTGTGATCTACTCCACTCCAATCCACTCTACGCAGTAAAAATCCTCATTTATGCAACTTTGAGATTCAACAAAGGTATAACCAAACGGACCCTTATGGGTTTGTTTGGTTACTTTTGTAGAGTTGGATTGCGTGGGTGTCCCATTCTGTAAACGTCTCCCAGCATGCCAGTTCCCACTGTCACCAGTCTGTCACCAGTCTGTCACCAGTCTGTCACCAGTCACTCAGGTAAAATTGAGGCAGATTATCACCCAGATTATTATTATTCTAGAGATGAGATGTTTTGCAGCGAAGGTGTCCGAAGGTGTTTTGTAGTCTGTGGTTAAGTTTTACATGGGTCTGCTGGAGTGAGCGGCGACTATCCACCTCTCCCACACACTCTGTGTGTGTGTGTGGTTTAGACTAAGAGGTTAATTGTAGTGTGACCTCCCTAATGTCTTTCCCTGGCTTGTTATCTTGATTGGGTAATTAATTCTGGGACTGCTCTCCGCGAGTCGCTCTCGTGTTCGCACACATGCACACACACACACACACACACACACACACACAAATACACATTCACACACGTTCGAACCCTGCTGAACTTAGGAACCCCCACATTCCTATAACCCTGAGGTTGCTCCATCACATTTCTCTCTCTCTCTCTCTCTCGCTCCCCCTTTCTCTCCGTCTCGCTCTCTCTTGCTCAATTTATTTCTTTTTCTCACTCAATCATTCTCTGAGCTCGTCCGCCGTCTTGTCCTCCCTCCAGCTCCCCCCCACCCCCCTCTCTCTCTTTCTCTCTCTCTTTCTCTCTCTCTCTCTCTCTCTCTCTCTCTCTCTCTCTCTCTCTCTCTCTCTCTCTCTCTCTCTCTCTCTCTCTCTCTCTCTCTCTCTCTCTCCCCCCCTCTCTGTGTGAAGTTCAGAGCATGCTCTGTCTGCGGGACAGAATGAGCACTTCCTGGTTGAAGTCAAAGAGGCTTGGAGAAGGAAAGGTCATGGTCACGTGACTGTGCTGCGCCATGACACTTTCATGGGAGCCAAATCTCGCACCGGAAGTTCCATGAATACATGGCAGTGAATGGAGCCGGCTGGACCAGCGCATAACAATCATTATTTATGAACAATTGAGACCTTTGTCATATAATCGGTTCAGGAATATAAAAGAAGACATATTACAGGTTGTTTTCTAATCACTTGCACTTCGATTTGCACAGCACATTTTATTTGAGGATCTAGACAGCAACAGGTATAGTTTCTGTCTCTGAGGTCTCGCGGGATTTGGCTGACAGACGGGAAATGGCGGACAGTCTCACGATAGTTGGCACGTTCAGAAACATACTTTTTGCTCTTTAGATACCTCTATAAAATTACACAGTGTACACATCGAAAAGCAACACAGCAGACAATTGTGTTATACTTTATGTCTTCTGTTATTTTTCAGTTATTCAGAAAGTGTTTGTTCATGAGCTGGTCACTGGGCTCTCATTGACTCCAGTGCATTCCACCAAACTTCTGGGTGTAGTTTGGCTCCCATGGTGCAACGAATCTGCCGTCTGGAATTGCGTGATAGCGAAAATGACGTTGGTGACCTTACCTCCATTTCATATACCTTGGTTGAAGTAGGCAAAAGTAGGCCCCAAACGCTCTCTCTCTCTCTCACACTCACACACACTCACACTCACTCGCACCCTCTGCTTTGTCCCAATCACCAGCCTGCAGAAAGGCGGAGAGAGATACTGAAAGAGATAGACAGAGTGAGATTGAGTCTGCGAATGAGAGAATGATTCTCCTTCGCAGTAACCCCCTGCACCCCCTCCCCCCCTTCTCTTGAGTGTTTGTGTGCCTCTTTCACACAGACTGAAAGTCTGAAACTTTCTCACACACACACACACACACACACACAGTCACACAGATTTTTACTCTCCCTGTTTGGGCACGGTGAGCGCGGCAGATGATTGGGGCTGATAACAGGAGGAATGCTGCTGGGAGAGGAAACGCCTCCCAGAGGAGATGTGTGCACGGCAGAGACGTATGTGTCCTCGCCACCTCACACACACACACACACACACACACGCACCACTGCAGTTAGGTGGACACCAGAGGGAACGGACGCAAAGGTGCAAAGAGATGCACTGACCTATAGGACCAGCGGGCATGCCCTTTCAAGCCCTCTCTACGATGCCGTTGCTTTTTTGGTTTCCCCACAATTCTCTGATTTCCGACTGGATCTCATGCTCCCGTGCTCTTTCCATCTCTCGCTCTCCCTTGTCTCTCGCCCGGGGACAAATGCAGGCACACATGCACACAAAGTATGCACACACGGGAGGGGAGAGTAAATATGCAAATAGGCTACCGAACAGCCTCTCAGAGCTGTCCCTGTGTTCTTGTATACAGGGCTGAAAGTTCTCAGTCCTGGGGACTGATTTTAGTCTTGAGGATTTCATTTATAAATGAACTATTATGCGTTATAAAAACTATTTTAATGTATATGTATTATAATGACAATTATTATGCTCTATGATTCTGGCCAAATAATACAGCGTTACACAATCATTATATAGTCATTATTAGAGGCTTTAAAATATGTTATGATTACATTATGGGTACTTATGATTGCTAATATATCTGTAATAAAAGTATTATAAGCTGATTATATTGCATTTATACTTGAAGTCATCGTTATGGAATGCTTCTTAATGTCTCATAATTGTTATAAAGCATAATAATAATAAATAAATAAATGGAGAAGAATAATAAGCACCTTTCGTGACATGAAATGCAGCTCAAAGGGCTTCACAGAGCAATAAAAAAAGCAAAGCAAATGCATAAATCAGCATTAAAATAGAAGCAGTGAATAAGACGGCGTCGGCCACGTAAATGTCTTTAAATAAATACTTTTAGAAATTTCTATGGGGAAAATGAATGGGGAATTATTTCCTGGGCCCTCTCGTTCTGAAAGGGGGCGCGACTGCGACGCTCTATTTATCAATGGAGGAGTAGTGTGAACACGCCAACCACTGTAGATGTGCTCGTTATATATTGTGTTAACATACTTTGCCATGCATATTGGTTAATATGACCTTTTATTCGTTAAAAGCCCTGTTAAGAGCCCTGTTTTGTGTGAAAATAGCCAATCCCAAAGCTCAAAACTAATCTCACCAAGTCACATCGTGATGTTGTAGATCTGCTGTTTTTGCTATTTTGAAAAAACTAAACCAAAAACGATGTCTATAATGCCCAAAATAGGGATGCCGGGTTCGAAGTGGTTATAATACATTTCCCACTGTGTGTGTGTGTGTGTGTGTGTGTGTGTGTGTGTGTGTGTGTGTGTGTGTGAACATGTTAAGAGAGTAATTGAGGTGAAAAAAGAGAGGTTCATAAATCGCGTGCTGGGGGCTGAGAGTTAAAGACAGCACCTCACCTAACCCTGACTCCAATACCACCGCAACACATACATCATGCTAGTCTGTGCACATGTGAGTGTGTTGCTTTGTCTGTGTGCATGCATGACTGTTGTTGTGGGGGGCGCGCAAGTGCATGCATACCTGCACTGTATGCATGTACTAATCGCATGAGTGCAATCAGTGCATGCACACATCCATGTATCTACAATCAACATATGCATTGCATGCGTGTTTGTAACTAAGCACGCATGTTGACATGTGTGCATGTTGGTGCCCTATACCTCTCAACCCATGTTCCTCCATCTCTCTCCCTCTCGCCCTTTCACATCTCCATGTCACCTTTGCCAAAACAGCTCTATAAATGGGGGCTGGTATGTAGCCTTATAGAGAAAGTATACGTGCATATTGATGTGTATGAGGGCTGGTGGATGATATGATGCAGATTGTTCAGGTGATATAGGTCAACACTAGCCCAGTTTCTTTTCTTTTTTTGTTTTTGTTATTTGTTTTTGAGTGATGGAGAGCCACATAAAAGATAACATTGCTTAGGTGGGAACCTTGTATGTCCAAAACCATTTGTATTTTTCTTTGTAAAGCAGTTTAAAAATAGCCGACATGCAAACTCTAAAGCTATTCTCTGCTATTTTCACAACTTTTCTGCGGACACTCTTATAGCAGGGCATTCATTTACTAAAAAAGTTGCAATCTGGACTATTTGCTGTAATGTTGACTCATTTGTTTTTGTTTTTTATTTGTTATTTTTGTTTGTTTCATGTTATGTCCAAAGTACACCACCCAGATCCCCCCCCCCCCCCAGAGCTTTACTAACTGGAGATTACACTTTGATTAAGATAAGACTAAATGAGCACCCCTTCCACCACTCTGTGTGTGTGTGTGTGTGTGTGTGTGTGTGTGTGTGTGTGTGTGTGTGTGTGTGTGTGTGTGTGTGTGTGTGTGGGGTAAGGAATGTTGTTTAAAGTAGAGAAATCATGTTCAGCTTTGATATCCCCTCAAATATGAAACACCCACAGGCAGATTGATATAGTAAACACGTGCAGGCAGTACTTCCCAAAGCCAAGTGTTAACAATGTACACACAAAATGGGAAACATGTTCATTTCTTTATTCCTCCAATGATGAAAGTATCCAAGGAGAGCCTTTAATTTTCTGTAATAATTTCTCATATGGATAAAATTCCTCTCTCTCACCGGTCTGCTGCACTCTGCAGCCAGTCTTTCACTGACGCCTGATTATTATACTTTGTCGTACAACAGTGTTGATGGCCAAAAATAGCCAATTTATAAAATATCAACAAAATACGAATGTACAAAAATATCTGATCTACGAGCTCACAATGCGTACTATGTGATGCATTGTGATCTGCTATTGTTGGTGCGCGATAGTAGCCTAAGCATCAGACTCGTTTGGTCTCTATCTGACCTCAGTAATCTGTCACCTGATTGTACCTCCGCCTCTCTCTCTCTCTCTCTCTCTCTCTCTCTCTCTCTCTCTCCATCGCAATCCCTCGCCCTGTTCCTCCTGCACTCTCTCTCCTTCCCTCTCATGCTGCTTCTCTTTCTTTCTGTTATGATGTTGCTATCTCTCTCTCCCTCCCTTCGTCTCTCTCTCTCTCTGGGTCTCCAACTTTCTGCTGACTCCAGGAATTATGATCTGTTTCCCGTCCGCAGGAATAATAGAATGCAGAAGGAGGAGGGGTGTGGGCTGTGGGGTGGGGGGGGAGGTTCCATGACCCCCTCCACACCAACACCATGCAGCCCTGTGGAACAGCCCGTCCAGTTACGCTGTGGTTGAGCATGCACGCGTGCGTGTGTGTTCACACAGACACAACACGCATGTGTGCGTGTGTGTGCGTTTGTTTGAACGTATTCATGTGAGTGTGCCTACCCAGAATACATATAAATCATGAAACATTGGACACACACGTCTCTCTCTCTCTCTCACACACACACACACACACACACACACACACTCACTCAGCAGGGACACATACACACCATATACATGTCATGTATATGCGCAACCGCACACCAAATTGTCCTGACAATGAATCCAGCCCCCCATCCAGTTATCTTGACACTAAGTGCTTCACATATACAACCGTGAGCCCTGGCGGTTGGCAGCACCTCTGAGCACTTAGCGCTATCTGCCGCTATTGCCTCCCCTCTCCAATCCAGCCACTCCAGTGTGTGTGTGTGTGTGTGTGTGTGTGTGTGTCTCTCTCTCTCCTCGGCAGCGTAAATATTTATCACACGGCTCCCCCAGGAATTTTAATGAGCGCTGATGGAGAACAATCATCACAGCAGGTCCAGCAGAGAGATGACGTGAAATGACAGTCACAAAGTTAAAGCCGAAGTTGTACTCGGTTTGCCCATATATATATATATATATATATATATATATATATATATATATATATGGCTCAACTTGTGGCTCAACCAAGTATGTAACAGGCTTGTCTTAAGTCATTTCCAGGAGTGTGATTGGGGGGGGGGGGGGGGGGGGCCCTTGAGGATTGATCAAACTCTTCGGCTCTGGTGTGATTGGTTGCCATCTGCATAGCGTAGGTCCTTTTGTAAATTGAAGCGTTCATGAACATAACGTGCAGTAAAATCCTCAGTGTTAATTTAACTCTCTGAAGGTGTAAAAATGTTCCGTCTCTTCTGTGGCCATCAATGAACAATGTTTCTCTTTCTTTCATGTACTCATAATTGGCCGTTTAAACCACAACTCTGTAGGCTGTAATTTGTGTGTGTGTGTGTGTGTGTGTGTGTGTGTTGTCCTCACAAGTATAGCAGAATGTGAGAAATAGACATTGTGAGGACCATTTTCCTGGTCGTCACAAGAGAAATGGTGGTTTTATGGTTAAAAGAGATATTTTGAGATAGTTTTACAATTAGAAAACGATTCAGGTTGGGGATAGTGTTAGAATTAGGCATTTAGAAATAGTTGCGTGCTTGCGTTGTGCACCGATCTACAAGCTCACGATGTGTTGCAGCGCATTCTACCTTTTTTAGCCTTCTCGTGTGAAGTGAGGGGCGCACTTATCATCATACATCATATTCTGTGCTCATCCAATCAAATCATCACAAATTTCTGCCCTCACTTTTATCTTAAATACGTACTTTGCTCAGCCAATCAAATCATTGCTATGGTTGTGATCGGCCAATCACAAGCCAATGTTTGTGTTCAGACAAACCCGGAAAGATGGGCATAGGAGGGGCTCAAGCCTGTCAGAAAATGGCATTCATAAAATTGTCGTCAAAATATGTCCTCACAAGTACAGTATAGGGGTGTGTGTGTGTGTGTATGCGCGTGCGTGCATGCGTGCAGGGTCTGTGCTTGTCAAGGTGACAGGGCCACCCTTTAGAGGTCACTTCACACATTTTGTGCCGGCCAAGCTACATGGAGAGACTGGAAAGGAAATCTGAGCCATAACTCACAAGCTCTCGTTCTCTCTCTCACTCACTCATACACACACACACACACACACAGGGGGAGAGGGAGAGAAACCAACACATGCACAAAAAGAAAGTCTGACACACACATCTCTCATTGGCACAGTTGTGACCTTTGACACCTGTGTGTGGGAGAGGCTAATGCTATCCTGGAAAGGGAGGACCCCCTCTCTCTCTCTCTCTGCCCTGATCCCTGCCGTCTTTATTCTCTGTCTCTCTCCCATTATGTCCGTCTCTCATCTTCCTTCCTTCCCTCCTCCCATATCTCCAGCTGCTCTCACACTCCATGTGACGGAGGAGGGTCTTTCATGCCGAGGAGGAAGTGGGGAGACGGAGGCAATGGTGGTAGTGGTTGTTGTGGGGGGTGGAAATTGACCAGTGACAGATTTGTGACTTAATCTGGTACACTGAAAGGAATGGAATGAGACACTGACTTGTATACCTCAACCCACCTGCACACACATGGTGGCTCTCACACACCTGCTCACCTGGAGAACTCCATGGTCGTGAAGACGAGTTGAAGAGGCCCTTCTTGCTGTGAACGGGTCCATTGTTACACTCAAGAGTTGAATTAACTCTTGTTAATCATCAACATAATTGTATTTTTTCAAACAACACTTTATTAGAAATGTAAAGAGCAGCAGAGTGTAAAGATACTGTAACAGCTTTTAACACAGCGAGAGAGAAAGAGGGGGCGGGGCGTATGTAGAAAAAGATAAAGAATGCCCCGGGATCAGGGGTGAGTTCATCCGTCAAACCCTACAAAGGTCAAAGGTGAGAACATTGGGGGGTTCTGGTCCAGAACATCTGGGCCTGCCGCGGGGGGACGAGAGGAGACCATGGGCTCCAGACTCTCACAGAGTTCTTCTGCACTGCTTTATCTGATCTCGTTTGATGTCGCGGCGTGCGCAAAGCCTCGCGTCCACTACTGTACACAACATACCAGAGACACTGCTACTGGCCTTTCTAAACCACATCACAGTCTCCCAGCAGGCCATCTTCACAGAGTGAGAGAGAAGAAAGACAGAAATCAGTCGTCTCTGTGAGAACGTTTGATGTATCTCCCGAAAGCGCCAGTGTGTCCAGTAGGGGAGGAAAAACTGAATTGGGACGGGGGCAGGGGGGATTGTATTTTGCCAATTATTGCATAGGATGTGTGCATTTCTGTATGCAGGAAGTGCAGAAGTACATATTTAGCTGTTACATGAGTGTTTGTATTTATTTTTTCTCTGCATACACCATTGTATGTGCGCGCCTGTATAGTGTGTTGGTTCCTGTGAGAAAGAGGGGGTCATCCCCTGTGTGCTGTGATTTATTGATAGGCCTTGCTATGATACCAGAATTCCTTAGCGTTAAATACCTACTCTGAGTGCCTTTAACTGCCTGGCTGCTTTATGGACCGTGATCACACACTAAATGTCTGGTGCTTTTACATTTTAGGGATTGTTCTTTATGGCCTTTATGTTTTATTACATATAGCACACAGTGCAGAGAGACAGGAAAGATGACAGAAGGCATGAAAAGGGGTAATGCCTTATTTATACTTAGTCGCATGCCAATGTTGCCTGCTAAAAATGGCAATGTATCTATCTACAAGCTCTCAATGTGTTGCGCTGTGGTACGTTTTTGGTGCGCAACACCCGTGCGCAACTAAGTATAGCTCAGGCTGTCCCACGTCTAAGGTCACAAACTGGGTGTGTAACTGGAGTATTGTGAGTACTTAGCCCTCTTCATCTTGGAGGGATCATGAATCATCCTCACCTTTACTGGGGGAGATGATGATGATGATGTTTTTTTTGTTAGCGGCACTGGCCAATATGAATGGCCTAGACAGATGTGAAGTCGGCGTGTGCCTGGTAACTCGTGCAGCCTGCTCTCCAAGGGCGGAGTAAAGCTATCGTACTGTACTCTGAGGGAACATCGATAACGCTCGAGTGTCTCGAGACTGTCCGACGACACAGGAGGAAGCGTCCATTTATCAACATCTCTTCAGCGAGGAAAAGGTTCTCATTGACTTTGTCATGTTTGGTTGCGGTATGTATCTGTTTATGTAATTGCTGTCTTCTCCCTTCGTTCCGCGCGAAATGATTCCACTTCGTCCATTTAACAGCATGGCGTATTTCCGTCCCATAATGCACTGCGTCTTTTAGAAGCCTTTGAGTGCACTCGCAAGCCTATCATACGATCTCTTGTCATTTGAGTGGGTTGTGTACTGCTGTGTGCTCTTCAAAATTGTGTATCACCCTCTCAGGGTCAGAGAGACATTTTGTCACGGCTAATTTTCGACTTTCTTGTACCAGTTATTGTTATTATCACCGCTGCATATTTTCAGACATGGGCAGAGCAGTACTTTAAACAGGATGTACCACAAAGTTGTATTCGGTTCCAAATCGGATCCATATGAAGATTATATTGTGCCCCATCTGTTAGCAGTTCATGTTGAATTATTCGCTACATGCTCTGTTTGGGGTGAGTTGACTTGGCCGCAGAACGCTCTTGTTAGCAGTTTTTAAGCGGCTTGTGTTCCACGGAGCAGTGCGAGTGTGTGTGTGTGTGTGTGTGTGTGTGTGTGTGTGTGTGTGTGTGTGTGTGCGCGCATGTCTACGACTGTGTGTGTGCGCGTGCGTGCGTGCGAGTCCATCACCTTGCAGAATTTCAGGTTCGGAATGAGCAGGTATCAGATTGAAGTCCCGGATGCTGAGCTGTGTGGTTGCATGGCGAGACTGTAGCTGACAAAGGGCTTATTGCAACAGATGTTCCACCACAAGTTCTGCTAACCGATTGAGACCCCACCTGGTCAGGTTCATGAGTGTTTTTTCACAAATGTGGTCTTGTGATGACTAGTCACAGGAGAGAATTTACCTCTGGTCGCCTGAAGATGCTGCACACCAGGCCGTAAATAACTTTGGACCTCCTCTTTCACACTACAGGCTTTTTTCCTCTTACTTCCATTCATCACCAGTTTTCACACATTAATTTACTACTAGCTTTTTTGCTATTGCAGAAATTACATTTCCTACATGGCACCTTGAATCAATTTGCTGACAACATTGAGATGTCAGTAACATGAGTTTTGAATAAGTGTGCAGCCTGATTTATTCTTTGTTGCGTGCCAGTGTTGTGCACCAGACATGTGCAGATCTACAAGCTCGCGAAGCATCACAGCGCGACACATTGTGAGCTTGTATATCAGCTCATTTCAGTGCACGTCATAATGCGCAACAAAGCCTAACTCAGGCTTTCGGTGCTATTGAAGATTTATGAGCTTAAGAGGAATGCTCCACTTCACGCCCACTTTAGTGTTCGTGACAAGACCACCTGATGTTACTTGTATGCCGTCAAGAAAATGACCTCCATTAAACAGAAAAAAGCATAATCAATATAATTAGAACAAGTGGATTATTTAATATAATTACGGAGTAAGTCACCGTATAATAATTACATTCATTCTCATGATAAATTATGTCCATTGCTGTAGGTAATTAGTCCAAAAAATGTTTCCAGTTATAGCTTCAGAGCCAGAAGTTAAAGTGAGTAATGTACAGTACTATTCGCATGAGAATGGGCTGTTTTTCTGGCTATTACAGCGAGAGAAAAAGAGGCTAACTTTCATCTGCTGGCTAATATGTACACCATGTGAGGTTCAAAGGTGTGTTCATTCTTATACACAGTCAAATACAGAGTGTTAATGTAACTCATGTAGTGTAAAGAATGGATCCATAAGGGTCCAGACCAGGAACTACTTCACCCGAGTACTGAACCATGTATTCTAACATGGCCGAATAACGTCAACAATGAACATTGTGCACACCGTGTGTGTACTGTGCACGTACCTATATGCATGCATAAGAAGGTCCATGTGTGCATGCATGTGAGAGCATATCCTACAGTATGTGTGTTCCCTTTTAAGTGCCTTTGTGTGTAATCAGAAGACAGATAGACAGAGACTGCTGTGGGGTTGAGGGCTACAGATCTCTCTCTCTCTGTGATATGTGGGTCCCTGCTCTCACAAAGGGTGAGCTATGCATGGCCTTCTGTGCCGCTATAACACGCCAGCGCTGCCGTGAGCGTTCCAGTGTAATAAGATCACCCCGAAAAGAAATTTTAAAGAGCTTGAGTGTCAGATAAAATAGAGCTTGTTCGCTCTTTATATAAATGAAACCTTCATGGAGCAATGGACTGCCACGTATCGCTTCTTGGGACGAAAAGAGAACCCTCCAAAGTGCTTGTACTGTATGTTTTCCTTATCAGAAGAATAGAAATCTTAATTTTTATCTTTTTTTTCTTCTTTTTGCCTTTGACACGTTGAGTAATTATGGGATTTATCTCATAATCGCAGCACATGCTATGTTATTGAAACAAGATGGCTTCACTATCAGGTTTAGCTGAAATGTTTTATTAAGGTAGGCTAAACGAGGGCCACGTATGAACCGCACAAATTTAGAACTAATGCCTTCCTTCATAGGATGACTGTATAAGGAGAAGCAAAGTGTGTGGGGGAGGTGAAAACCGAGTGAGAAAGCGAGAAGATTTGAGATGGAAAGTGGAAAGGAGAAGGGCAGGCATAAAAAAGACTAGGTACAGGGAGACTTTCTTTTTCTTTCCCCCGAAAACTGTCTCTTTGGTGGTCTCGGGCAAGGTCTCACTGGATCCTGAACCCAGTGCAAAACACAACAGGGAAGCCGAGTTGGGGGGCCAGGCGGTGGGGGTGGGGGGGCCGGGGGGTTACACCACCAGAGTCCCACAATTCATCATGCTCTGGCTCCGACGTGGGCTGTCTGGAGAGAACGGTGGAGGGTGGTGGTGGAGGAGGAGAGGGGGGTCTGGGATTGATGGCCAGCGAGACTCTGTGACCTTCCTTTCCCCGAGAGAGAGGGGTGTGTGTGTGTGTGTGTGTGTGTGTGTGGTGTGTGTGTTGTGAACGTGTGTGTGTGTGTGTGTGTGTGTGTGTGTGTGTCAGAAAATCCCATGCTTCCTAGTGAAGATCTCAAAAGTTGATGCCGGGTCCACATGAGCTGTGGAACACAGTACGTCTTTATATCAGGTCAACATCTCTGCTGGCTGGAAAACCAAGCCATTCTGAATGCCCTTCTCCTCCAGTGGCCATCAAACATGACGGATGAATTGTTTTTCTTTCTTCCTCTGTCCCTCCTCTCCTCTCTCTCTCCCCTTTCTGTCTCTCCCTCTTCTCTCCACCATAGGATTACCTGCAAGGCGACAGTACTAAAGCACTGGAGAAGCTGGGCTGGAAACCAAAGGTTACTTTTCTGGTGGGTGTTTTTTGTTTTTTTTACACAGAAGGTTAAGGCTGTGTGTGCACGTGTGTTCTGCATGTCATTCTTCTGTTTTATTCTGTGATGGAGAAGAAAGCCTGCAGTATTCAAGTTCCAACACAGCTTCAATTTCAATTTGATAACAAACCACAAATATCCCTTATCAGCAAAGCGGTTTTATCATCATTGTGCTATCTGGGCAGCAGTGTGTCCGTACATAAGTAGCTCAGTTTTCCATTATAAATTATGCATGTCAATTAAGAACTGAAGAGGAGTTTTGTCGGTGCAGATAAAGAAAAATCATATCTGTCTTTTTAAACACTTGAACCCTAGCTATTCTGGGCCAAACAGCCAGCAGAAATAGCAGATCTACAAGAGCCCTGGGAGACCCCGATCAACCAAGTTAAAAGCACTGGTGTTTGTTTTTGTATAAACATTTACATTTTAAAAAAATCATTTGAAGTCTAAAAATGTGTGCTCTCTCCCTATACAGGAACTGGTGAAAGAGATGGTCAACGCAGACATAGAGCTGATGAAGAATAATCCCAATGCCTAAAGCCAAATGTGAACAAAAGCTAGATCATGGAAGGAATACATGAAGTAATTATGTAATTGTGTCTTTTTGTCATATGTGGGGGGAAATTACAGATTTAATCTGTCGTGTTTTTGGTATTTTGGTTTACTTTACCGTCCACTTGGAATGCTGCCTTTTATATAATAACTGCATCACCATTTATAGGTTTCAAGACTATTGCTGTTTATATTTCTTTCTTTCAGATCATGCAATTTGTTTGACCATTTGTTCTCTCTCCAAAAATGAATCGATTGAGGCTTTGTAAACATTTCCATTGAGATTATATTGTTTCCATATTATTATTTTTTCCTTTGACATAATATATATATAAAAGACATTTTGGTAAAAAAAAAAGAATAAAGCATAATCTTTCAAATCCGTCTTTGGTTTCATTCTGTGGTCACAAAATGTATCCCCTAAACACGAAAATGAAATATACATGGACATGAAATGCCTGTGTAAATCAAATAATTGGTAGAGCTTAGTGATGGAGTATATGGCTGTGTAACATAAATTCAGTGTTTTCTATACCCATAGCAGTAAGTGAAGTGGGGTTACATTTGTACGCACATTGCAGCAGCTGAGGCCTATCTAGTCTACCGTTGAAATAAACCCATGGTCTCTTCAGTGGGTTGGTTCAGGGCTTGATGCCAGCGCTCCCAGGTTGCGCAGAGGTCGGCTGAGCCCACTGTCATTTCCCTCCTCGCTCGGCTTTCCAGGGTTTTTTGCGAGCACTGCGCACACACTACCCCCTTTTCATTCGGCAGGAAATGCGTTTCCGCGGGCCCTGAATCCCACTCTGAAATGCCTCTGTCCGTCCAGACGTTTTTAGTGCCTGCCCGGTCCAGATCCAAGCGCGCAATCATAAAAGTGGGTGCACAACGCGTGGTGGAACACGTCTGTGTGCAGCAGCAGTCCCGTGCACCTCTGCCGTGCGCGCACGCACTCCTCCTGGAACAGCAGCAGCACTGTTGTGTTTTTAAGAAGCATGCCGGAGAGGTTTCCTAAATCCTCTCGCCTATAGACTAACAGGCTAGCAAATGAGCCTATTCTTAGCCCAATGGAGAGTTCATAAAGTGAAAGTCGCAATTAATTCATCATGCGATCACTTAAATATCACCCATTATATGTCTATTTTTTCACAAACTCACAATAGACCTATAACCTCATCCTGTGATGACGTAGTCTAATGAAAGGTCATCAGGCGCCCGCCTAATTACGAGGGACGCGGTTTGACATTCAACTTAGACGTGAAATTGAAGGTTTCACAAAAAGGTTTAAATAGGGGTCGAGCGTAGGTTTCTCTCTCTCGCCTTCTCTTTTAACACAACACCTAGAACATTTAAATTCGCTGTTTGACCGTCATAGACAGCGCTGCGTCTGTGTGGAGGACTCCAAATTGGAAACAGATGGTGCTTTGAGGTTGGCCCTGGAACCCGACAGCGAGCAAAAAAAAGACCCAGTTTCCATAGTGTGCCTGCATGGGTACTTCTCTCCAGCCTCACACAGGTGCACGGGGCAGCCTCTTATCCACTGCATATAAGGCACTGATTCTCAACCTTTTTTATTTATTTCAAGGACCCCCAGTTGGCCAGTTTGATGTGCAATTGTGAATTATAGTCCACGGACCCCCATTTAAACTTTTACTCTATACCTATAAACTCCTCCGTGTTAATTTAACTGTCTCTGACAGTATGCAAATGTAACCAAATGGACCAACTTGACACCTTTTTCACTGCACTGTCGGAGTTACAGACCATTAAGGATCAATTTATTTTGGACCCCTGGTGGTCCCCAGACCTGACATTGACAAACGGTGTAATCCCACTGAATGAGAAGCAAATAACCTATAGAAAGGGAATGCTTAAAATGTTTTCCTTTTATGAAACATTGGTTAATCCTGGGCTAAGTTTGTCCAATTGTAATTAAAATTCATATAGGCTATAAGAGAGTCTATAGGTTTATTTTAGAGAATATTAATTTTGAAACCTGCAGTTTGAATTAACATATAGGCCACATTGCTATTTCAAATAACCATATTAAAGTGTAATATTATTGGCATCAACCACGTATAGTCCCATATCATACACGTCGCAGTATACACGAGTGTAAAAATATATACGGTTGTCGTATAGGCTATAGTAAACTATACTTTTTCATAATCCATAGTGGTGATATATAAGATGTTTGGAAGAAAGAATTGACTGAAAATGATACACTACGGAAATGGCGCCCACCCTTACAGCTTAACATTTTTGTCATTCTCCACTGCTCACACAAATAAACAGAAGGTCTCTTTTGTTTTGGACAATGCCCTGGAAACTGGATTTATGAAATCAAACCATATAACATTGCATATCATTGGTTATTATTTTCCAGAAAAATTAGGATATGATAGGACAATTCATGTGCTATAAATGTTTTAATTAGAACTGACAATAGGTGTTTTTTCCAACTCTGCTTGCTGATTGCTGAGACCATTAGGGTTCCTACATTTTTAAACAAGTCCATGCATTTTATTAGCCTTTATGGCTATACAGCCTAGACAGAAATAAATAATAGCCTATAGTTTTTTAATTGTCCTACTTTTTTTTGTCTTCTAGAATCTATAGGCAAATAAACGTTTCATTTTACATGCATCTCACTGCTAAAACTCTAGACACGATGCACAACCCCTTCATTGCATCCATTTTCCTGCCAAACTGAGACTGAGCGAGATACTTAACTTGTTATATTATAGGCTGTAATGCCTGAAGGGATTGTGCTTGTGGCCCGAGGCCTGCCCGCACAGGACAGCACAAGCCTTCTGCACTCACATGACATGACTGGTGAGCTGAGCTCCGAGCTGTGGACTATAGGCTACACGCGCGCGCAGACGAACACTGCATGCGAGGGTAAGCAGAGTATACCAATACTTTGTGAGAGACGTCCTTTGCCTCCTCGCCCATGAGACTGCACTGCATTGCATGACCTTTATATTTACAGAATACATTTCTCAGATTGGAGTACTGATCAGAAATGAAAGACCTAATTAAAACAAATGGGCAAAATGTTTAGAATACAATAGAGCCGAGGTTACATTTTATAAGAGCATTCATTCAGCATTGTTGGTGTCCATGCCTCAACTATAGAAATTCATTAAGTATACAGGCTACATGTTTATCCATGAACAAAGTTTGTATTTTATTCATTCAAGATTCAGTTATCACAAAAAAATGGCAATCAAATTTGGCCAATTCAATAACAGTTCCCTTCTAAATCAATCCGGGAGAAAAAATATCTGACAAAATATAAAGGGACTTTTCTCCATTTAAATTGTATTTTACAAATGTCCCATTCAAGAAGATAATTTGTAATCCACTCATACATATACAAATATGTGCAGTGGAATATAATACCTTTCATTATATATAAACATGTTAAACGCGATATATATGTTTACAAATGGGGTGTTTTTTTTAAGTTGCTTTTTCCTCCCCCTCTCTCTCTCTCTCTGGTTTTCTTTTTTAGAATCCATGTATTTCCTGAGTGAACACATTCCATATGTGGGCTTCATGCTTTAATTGATTATAACAGTACATATTTTATCCAGAGGTCATCTTTATATTGTCCATATAGCACCGTGTATATGCAATTACCACGACTATAGTCCCTGCAGACGGAGCCCTAAGTCGTCCTTGTTAAGCAGGGCCAACGTTTGTTCAAACATTAAGTCATAACTCGATCTGATAGCTTTAAAGTGTTTCACATTGTTGCCATTGAATTGAACACGCAAACCAATGGGGAAATATAACATGATAACATAATTGTTCTATGATTTTTTTTTTAAAGATCAAACTTACTGGCCTTATATATCCATTTAACAGTTAAATGGATATATGAGGATATATAAGGTCAGGAAAATGTAACTAAATTTAAAGGGGTGTAGTTCACCCCCAAATAACTATCATAGTCAATAATCAATTCACCCCATGAAGCCTTGAATTGGAGATGTGTTAGTTTTTGTCACATTGTGGCATGATCCAATATTCCAATATTAATTAAAGTAAAGGCCAAGCTAACAACAGAAAAACTACATTTAAAACATTTGATTATAAGCTCCGCAGTGCAGTCTTGACTCTTCATATAGGCATATGCTGCACTGAGTTATTTCGGAGTATTATAATAGGCTATATGATTTTCTATAGTTCTGCTTTGGCGTCCTATAAAAGTTCAATTAATCAAATGTATATGGGATCAGGCATGGGATGCAAACAATCTTCAAGGGGCGAGTAAACTATTGATAGGAAGAAAAGTCATTTTGGGGGATAAATAAACTATATATTGGCTACCCCTTTAAGTTACAGATATAGCGTTATATAGGCCTCCATCATGTCGTCCTCTCCTGGCTGAAACGCATTGTTGACATCCTCTCTGACCCCCGCCTCGCTCTGCCTTTCTCCTACAATGAGAAACGATTCGTGGTGTTGATTGAGTTTTATTCCTTCCTGACCTGGCTCGTTGCTGGACGGGACATCAATCATTACGACGTTTGTTTATTTCCCCAACAGGAATCTGGGTGATTTTTTATTAACACGGCTAAGCTATTATGACTATTGCACACGAGTTATGACAGTTTATGACTTTAAGCACGGACTGTTGTCAAAAAAGTTTTGTATGACAATATAGGCCTATTAGTTTTTTGGGAATTGACATTCATATGGCAGATAAAAAATGTGTTCAAGCAGGAACAGGCCTGCAGGTCGAATAGCATGTAGCAATAGAAGCACCGCCACCATTGTTTATAATAAGCTGATGAAGGTCTCTTGACTCATCTCAACAAAGAGTGGACTGCGCTGTCACTGCCCAGGGGAGCGTTTGTGTGGGCCATACATTTTTTTTACTGGCTCATTCAAAGCGCATCCAGGTCTAAAAAAAGAATCAAGCCACCGTTTCACTCTATTTGCCAATGGACGGACACCCCACACCTGCACCACATTTGGGTCTCAGAAATGTTACTGTCAGAGTAGAAAAGTCTCCTCCTCTCTCTATCTCTGCTCCCATAGCCCTGCAGGCTGCAGCCTCAGCGCAGAGGCATGCATATAGCATGCACGTATCACTGAACCATGTCACTTCACATCATAGAGCACATTTAGAAAAGGCCAGCGTGGATGATTATTATTGTTGACACAGCAAGTAAAACAAATAAAGTAGGCTACTATTTTTAAAACCATGTTGGCTATACAATTAGCAAATTGCCCATAGCCTGCAATACTAGCTGGGCTATAGGCTATACTGCATGCAGCTTCACATACAGTACACACATTGTTATTGCCGAAATAAAATATAAGCAAAAGTCCAATTACATTTAGTATAATTATTATTATTTATGTTATTATTATTATTGTTATTGTTATTATTGCTGATATGTATTGTATTATTAAGACCTATTTGGACTGATTAGCCTGTAATGCTTTCGTATATTAGACTATTGTCATAAAATAATGTCCCATAAATATAACCATGTTTGTTCCACGATAAATAAATAGGCTGAAATTGTTATTTTAATTTAGGATATTTTATATAAAGTTAGACTATTTGCAACATGGTGTGATTTGAAGGAATATAAAACATGTTGAATGTTATTATCTATCTGTTGGCTGTGGGTATTCATTTGGGAGATTGCGTCATGTCATCAAGGAAGTAGCCTACTGTAATAAGTAAACATCTGGCAATGAGAATATTCCAAGCATGCGTGGCACGAGGTGCGTGTAAACACACGTGGTGTCGCCAGACAACATACTCAGGCCGAGGCCGGCCTTGAGGCAGGCTGCCAACCACTTCTTTCGCCGGCTGTAATGCATTGTTGAAAAAACCTATTTTATTAAAATAAATGTATCTTACATTATACTACCTCAGCATGGAAACACCCCAACCCCTTGCAGAAATAGACACAAGACAGAAGCTTATTAAGTGCATTGATATAGGCTACCATCTGCAAATGTCAGACTGGCACGGGTAATTTAATTATTATCTGGACCATGATGACTTGTTTGACTTCAGCATCGTTTTATGCTGCATGGCTATGGTCAAATGAGGTATAACACTATATATGCCCAGAGCTAAAAAGTGACAAGCACAATGTGATATATTGTATAGGCGACCAATATAGAGGTTATTCATACAAATTGAACAATGTAAACATGACATTTATCACCACCATTCAATCGTTTCTCTCTCTCTCTCTCTCTATCTCACCTCAGTGACCTGTTGGTCTATTGAATGAAGTGCTATCCAGTTTGGCCTACACGGCCGAGCCTCTGCCACCATATACTTCTCATCTGTTCAACCCAACAATCCTATAGCTCCAGGCACCATGTGATCTTGTTGTGTGTTTGTTTGGGTTCAAAATGAAGCCCAAGTTCACATTATATGAGCCACTAAAATAAATACTAATTCAATTGCAATACACTCCCTTATGTCATTTTCTTTTGCAAAAGCATTATTGTTTGCGATATAGGAATACTTCTTTTAAAAGGCTCGACTGGCGCAAATTATTTTACACCTCAATAGGCTCCGATAAGCCTGCATTGGGCTACTTCTAACCAAGGCTCTAATAAATCACTCAAAGTAAAATCAAATAGACGGCACTTTATTAAACAAACAAAAATGTAATGCCTTCAAAATAGTTTTTTTTAACAAATAAGACAAAATTAATAGAATACGTCAGTATACAAGTTCCCCTCTATTTCTAAGAATTGGGACAATATGCGGCAGCAAGGAAACTGGAAAAACGTTCTAGTGTTTGGTCCTCAATATCAACCACTCCCTTTGCTAAAAAATAAATTATTATATAGGATATAATTTACAGTTTATAGTCACAAAAGCCGGTATTTAAGCCATCTATATAAACAATTCTCAAAGTGAGAAGAAAAAACTTACGTGTTTTTTGGTGTTACACACGCAGAGCAAATCTTTGAATCTGTTATGTCCATTCGGGGTGGGATAGTAAAAAAAAAAAGGAAAATATATATTAAAGTTGTTAATTTAAAAGACACGGTGTTTTGTGTGTTCAGAACTTGCTGCAGTCATAAACAAAAGCTCCTGATGTGCGGTAGAGGGACTGGCTGGAAGGGAAGGCCATCTGACAGCTGTTATTCCCGTTGACCGGGGAGCTGTTCAACCCGAGCCGCTGCGACTCAAACATCTCCCTCACCGAGTGGAAGTTCTGCTGCTGGCCTGGGTAGCTCGTGCTCAGGTGGCTAAGGTCTCCGTACCAGGAGGCGAGCCGCCCTTGGTGCGCCGCGTGGTGTCCGTCCTGGCCCCCGGCCTGACTCAGATTGCCGTGTCCGAGCGGAGACGTGGTGGTCGTGGGGATGGAGTAGTCGGGGAGAGCGTCGTCCACCGCGGCGGAGGAGGGCCCCAGGTGCCCCCCCCTGTCCCCCGCGTACAGGCTCATGGCCTGCATGTTGCAATGATACGTCGCGTTCGAGTTCGTGGAGATGACGTTCTGGTTGCAGTTGGGCGAGCTGTACACAGACGTCTGGTTGGGGGAGTAGTTGAGCGACAGCGAGGGGGTGATGCCCGTCCGAGAGGCCGCGATGAGAGGCGGAGAGAGCTCGGCCTGATGCGGCGACCCCCGGAGAGAGGTCATGATGTTGTCCACGCTGAAGCCCTGCGCCGGGGCCTGCTGCTGGCCGTGGTGGTGATGCTCGGGCCCGTCCATGCTCAGCGAGCGGCTGGAGGGAACGCTGTGCGGGCTGCCCGTGGACATGCTGCTGCTGCTGCTGTCGGGGCTCTCCACCTTGGGCACGGGGTTCAGGCTCGGCGATGCGGCCTGCGGCGGCGTGGAAGAGCCGTTCTCCGTCTTTATATCCTGAACGCGCACCGGCTGAGAGCCCTGCACAGGCTGTTCCTGGTCGCGGCCCGGCGTGCGCGCCGAGCCGTCCTTGCATTGCCTGTCATCTTTCTCCTTATTGTTGGCATCCTTATTCTTTTTGAAGCGTCTCCGGCGCCGCAGGAAGCTGCCGTTCTCGAACATGTTATAGGAGTCCGGGTCCAGGGTCCAGTAGCTGCCCTTGCCGGGCTTCTTGTCGTCCCGGGGCACTTTGACGAAGCACTCATTGAGGGACAGGTTGTGCCGAATGCTGTTCTGCCAGCCCTGCTTGTTGTCCCGATAGAACGGGAACCTCTCCATGATAAACTGATAAATCCCGTTCAGCGTCACCTTTTTGTCCTGCGAGTTCTGTATCGCCATGGTGATGAGAGCGATGTAGCTGTAGGGCGGTTTGACCATGTCCTTGGGCTGATGCTGAGGAGTGTACGGTCCGTACGCGCGGGCCATGCTGGCCGGGTACTGGTCATGGGCCGCGTGGGAGTACATGCTCATGGGCGCAGGCATGCCGGTATATCCACCGCCGGCTGCCGCCCGGTAGTAGCTCTGATCGCTGCTGATGTACGGCACAACTCCCAGGGAGTTGGGGCTGGAGACGGAGTAGCGCGCCTGCATCGTGGGATCGCCTCACCTTGGCCGCGCGGTGCGTGCGTAAAACCTTTTTTTCACGTCGGTTCCCCAAAGCTGTGAGTCTTCTTCTTTCACCTTCCCTGTCTCTCCTCTATGTCCTCGTCACAGAGCTGGGGGAGATCGTTTTTAAGCTACAGCTCGCCAGGGTGACTGGAAAGAAGAACGGTGGACATTTAGGAAACTAGCAGTAAGTCTCGAGCGCGAGTCTCTACAGGAGGAACTTTTTTTACTCTTCACATTTTTCTCTTTTGGCTGCTCGCGCCGCTCCTCCCCGAATGTGTTCTACCATCCAATTGGAGGACGGAGTGACCCTGTGGAAAAGCTGCATAGCAAAAGTACCTTCCTAGCGGCCACACACACACACACACACACACACACACACACACACACACACACACACACACACACACCTCTTTCTCTCTCTCTATCTCTCTCTCTCGTCTGGTTAAGTTCAGACATAATGTTAAGGGTATGATGCTAATTTGTTTTAATTAGTTAGTCACAATTATTTTGTTTTAATTATTTAGTCACACTAAACCTACACGATGCCGTCAACCAAAATATTTAGTAAAATGTTTCAAAACTAGTTGATGGTATGGCATGACCTGACCAACTCATCCATCCTCTCCATAAAACATAATAAATGCGTAAGCGAAGTAGCCAGTATAGGCCTATAGTCCTAAACATTTCCCTATTATAATAGCATATTTCTTCCATGCATATGTGTAGAATTAGACGACAAAACAGAACAATTTCTAAACATTATATTACTCAATTAAAACAATTAATGTGAGAAAACTATTGGGCCTAACCTTATTTCATAACGGTTTGAGACACAATTGACCATATGCCAGAACTGAACAAACCACACATGTCAAATTAGTGAGTGTTCCAAACAGTGTACAAATGGAACCAAATTGATCCATAATTAAGGGTCCATTTAGGGTTTGGGTTTTAGGGACCCAAAGGGTCAATTTGTAATACACTCTTCGGATTTCAGAATAACACTCCTCAAGCATCAAGCATCAGCCTAATCCTTTAGAATAAACAAACCGAAACAACATAAAAGGTCGGGGATGATGCCCCCCGTTGGCCCCTCGACAGTGCCAGTGGGCGGTATGAGCAAACTAATTAAAGGTTAAATGATCATTTGGCCGAGCGCGGGGTGAGAACTATGAGAAAGACTCCCGGTGGGCAACATGCTTCAGAGTGAGAGATAGGGAAAGGAGAGCGAGAGGATTATGAAGCTCTACCAAACGGACACACCTTTAAGTGCTCAGCAAGTGTCATTCACACGAACGGTGCTAACATTGTAATCAAAATTCCTCAAACATTTGTTGTTTCTTCATGGGGGGGGGGGGGCGGAAGGAATCAACCAGCGGAGTCACAGTGCAGCGCCCAATCAAAAAATATAATAGCCATGATTCAATATAGTAAAATAAAATGTTAACATTTCAATACAAATAGTCTCCTATTTCAGTGGATGTATCTTTATGTTACCGATGTTGCATTATTTATTTATTTGGTAAAATCATGCCTTTAAAATAATTGTAGTAGGCCTAGGTCTATTTACTGCGCTATAGCCGTCAAGGTTGTGGTCAGGTCACACACGCCTGAATGCACGCGGACCACTGGGTTCATGTTTATGCACGCCTCAAGCATCAGTTTGTTCTGACTGTGATTCAAAAAGGATTCAGGCTTCATCGCTTCAAGAAGATGAATGTTTTTTTATGAATCCGTGCTGAATTAGATATCATAGACCTTTGACCATATGCATGCCTACATTTTCAAAATTCTTTCTTTCTTTCTTTCTGGAATATATAGGGCTGTGATATAGTTTATTTTCCCATAGCAAATCTGGAATGTTTTGTGTCTCGCACCCAAATTATAATATCATGTTATTATCTGTGCGCTAACTGCTAAATAGACATCTTGACGATTATAGGGCCTATGACAACAGGTCATTTTTAAAGGGTCGTTAATAATAATAATAATATGGGTTGCATTGCTCTATTTAGGCTACTTCTAAAAGGCAGGCATATCGTTTTATAGCCTACATTAGAGGTAGGCTATACACACATCTAAATGGTGCAAAAATATGTAAATACATTTATAGAGGCTGAAAACAATTCCCCCTTCATTTTGCATTAAAAGTAAGAATATATAACGTCAATCGCCTTCTGTCTATTAAAAAGGTGCCATATTGAACACAGAATTAGTGCATGGCATAACATAACTATACATTCATTTGTATTTTAAGTTGCAAGAATCAATCAAACACAACACAGTAGCCTATAAAATTCTCTAAAATGCTAAACAAAATGTTCATATAGTCGCCATCGGCCCAACCCCATGGAGTAAATGTAAGGTCATCTGTTTCAATTCTGTCTTAGTTTGAATCATATCATTTGTTTATTTGGGTTATTCTCGGCTCAAAGGATGGGGAAGCAAACTGTTGCTGCTCACCAATGATATCCAGAGTTCCAGACAGCTAGCTCCTCATTTACTGACAATATAGCGACCCCTGCCGAACCGCGTGGTATGTGGCAATGTTGTCTTTCGGGTTAGATTATATATAGGCCTATTGGCTACTGTAAGCCTTATGATGTTTAATAATCACATGTATTTTATCCAACAGACCAACAGCATGCACAGATTATAATACTGTACATGCAGCCAGGTTCACGTTTTTCCATTTAGTATAGACAGTTTAATACACCCTATAATATCCTGATCCTTCCTTATCTCTCATATAACCCAGATAAAATAGATCTGACATAAAACAAATAATAACAATGTAATAAAATAATAATAATAATAATAATAATAATAATAATAGAGTAGACCAAATCATCGACTTCACTACCAAAAGAGTATTGCCGGGTAGAAAACGCCGGAAACGTCACATTTTTGTAGGACACGTGTCCACGTGTGCCAGAATGTAAACCCAGTCATGTTGAGTAGGCCTATACTGAAGTTTTATGTTAGAAATGTTGAGTATGGGTCGGGTCCCCATGCAGCATGTAGAAACTGTCGGATTCTAACTTGAATATGTTGAGCAATTTTCATAATTGGCATAATATGTGACCATACCATTAACAACCTTAAAGGCAAAACAAATCTAAATTTCATCATGCTTTATGTAGCATGTGACATGTCAAACTAGGGGGTTTTCATGATGCTAAATCCATTCCAAGCATTAGTTTTGCACAAAAAACACTCCTTGGGCTGAAAACTGCTATATCCATCATCACAAATGGTATGATGTCAGAATTTGTTGCAATTTTTGTGCAAAACTAATATGCTTGGAATGGATTCAGCATCATGAAAACCGCACATGCTACATAAAGCTGATGTAGCATGATGAAATTTTGAATGTTTTTGCCTTCTATAGGTTGTTAATGATATATGGTCACATATTATGCCAATTGTGAAAATTGCTCAACATATGCAAGTTAGCATCTGGCAGTTTCTAAATGCTGGGGACCCATACTCAACATAAAACCTTGATGTACATGTCCGAGTTCACAATGGGGCTCTATGGGCTAATAGCTAATGTTCTGGACACTTTATTTTATATTGTGTAGTAGCGCTACTGTAGATATGGATATTCTACCCCGGAAATACCAAACAAGTTTGTTTACAAACATTCTGATTGGTGAAAACAAATAGACCTGATAAGTTAAACAAACAAAATTAATTTTGTAGCCTAGTTAGATTTAATTTGATGTATTTGTTATAGAAGCCGAAAAGATGATGAAGTCACAGCACCTCGGATGTGAATACATAGGCTATATATAGGCGATGTGTGCATGGGTAAATCGTTTTTTCTTGTACAGCACTGCTAATCACTCTGATCATACACTCGCCCTTTATGACTTTAGCCTAAATAGGCCTACCTAGAATTACCAGGCCTACTCTAAAATATGACATATTGCAGTGCAGCCTGCACTGCAATATGTCATATTATGTTGTTTTAGAGTAGGCCTGGGGGTATAGCACTGTGCAGGCTACCTTGTTTTTCTTGAAACAGGATAAGGCATAGTCTGCACAGGCCCTGGCCTATAGCCATTTCGGGACCCTTGGTCCCGAGGCGTTCTGACAAATACAGAAAAGGTACTAACCCTGGCCAGGCTGGCCTACAGATACATAAAATGGGTCACTCCTCTCCTCTACTGATAGCATGGCACCAGTGATCTTTTAGATGAGTTGTGAGAGCAGTGATTAGTTTGATTCAATGTTCACAATGTTTGTAATTACAGCTAAAACAAACGTATTCTCCCAGTAAATATACCTGCAATAATCAAATAATCCTATTTCTATAGAAAGCATTAAATCTTGGATAATGAAATAAGTATAGCTGGCTGCATAAAGTGTGACTCTGGTGCCCTCCAATGGTCAATGCCTAGTTCTACAAGCAGTAACCAGTTTTGGTTGAAACAAAATAAGTTTCAACCAGGGGAGACGTCCCTGTTCACTGCGCTGCCACCAGGAGATGTTCTGGATAAGGGGCGAAACATCCATGAATGTTGTTCCCCAGCTGATGACCCTGCAGCAAAACTTACCTTTCTGGTATGCGGTCAGGCTTAGGCTTGGCTCAGGGAAGAGGACGCCCCTGCCATGCATAGTCCTCCATGGCACCGTTGGAGGTGCGACAAAGAAAGCAGCAAGGCCATCCTTCTGTATTAAATAATACAGTCTGCCTATATGCCAGTGGTTTGCAAAGTGAGGTTTGGGTCCTTGAGGGGTCTTCGAAGGGGTCCCCAGCTAAATTATTTAATATAAGATCAAAATGATTTCTACCACTATTTCCAATGACCCATCTTCGTATGGGGGGACCTCCCTGACAGCATATTTTCAAATGGGGGTCTGCAGCCAAACACATTAATTAATTTGGGGGTCCTTGACATTGAGAACCACTGGTCTATACTATTTCTCCCTTATGACAGCAGTGCCAGTGAATAAAAAGGTGAGACCCAGAATGAAGACCAATACACACAACTCGAGTAAAAGTACTCACATTTCCCAAAGATTGTCACATTGCAGATCAGCTTTTTTTGAATAGCCAAAGTCAAGGTTCAAGTACATGGGCTCATTTTATTTATTACCAAAGTAAAAGTAATAAAATCTTCAGAAAATAGCAGATCTACAAGCTCATAACCCGTCACATTGTAGATCTGCTTTTTTTTTAATAGCCAAAGTCAAGGTTCAAGTACCTGGGCTCATGGTTCAACTCAACGGAGCAAGATCTTAAATTGAGGAAGGAACTTGCATGGAGGGCCCTGAATGGCATGGCCAGTGTATGGAACTCCAACCTCCCCCGTCAAACAAAACTCAGCTTCTTCTATGCAACGGTAGAGTCTGTTCTCTACGGCAGTGAATGCTGGACCCTGAAGCCAACCCGGCAGAAGTCTCTAGATGGGTGCTACACCAGAATGCGTGCAGTGCTTAACATCAGCAAGAGTACACATGTTATTACAAACAAGAATCTGTATGATGGAATGCCAAAGGCGAGCCAGAAGAATGAGACTAGCAGAACACTACCAAAGACACCAAGCCAGCCAGCAAGTTAGTGCTGTGGGAACCAACACACAGGCATCGGTCCCGAGGATGTCCGACATTAACATAATGTACTCAAGAAAGACGCAGGAGCACAAAGCACCAACAAACTGGACAGATATATGGACAACCAGGGTGACTGCATGGAAGCGACGATGGACACTTTGACACTAACTCTGGCGGAGCCCGGGATCAAACTGGGAACCTCAATTGTTGATGGTTCCCATCCGGCTGCCACTCCTGTCCCTGAGTAGAAGTAGCAAAAATGGAAAGTAAAGTAAAAGTACCTCAAAATAGTACAGTGCATTGTAAGCACTTGTATAGTAGCCTACTTGAGTAAATGTATCCATCACACAGTTTAGATATTTGGATTAAATCAGAGAGCAGACCTGTGCGAACTTGGTGATGTAAAAAATAATATCTGTAGTGTAAAATTTAAGTTCCTAGAATGTCTTGTGCCTGGGTAGCTCAATATAGATAAAGCACTTGTTTCTGAACCACAAGGATCTAATCCTGGCATAAACAACTCAGCATAATGCAATCTGCCTCCCTGTGATATCTGGCTTTCAACAAGAGCATTGTAAAATATATAGACTTGTGTTCTTTGCTATTGCTACCCTTAAAATGGCCATGGCCAAATTGTGAATTGAGTTTATATGTAAAAGTATGAAGGAATGGGGAGGGTTTAAAGTTAAATATAAAAAAACCACAAAACATTTAAAAGTAAAAAGTTCAGGCCTGTGTGTCCAGAATAAGCTGTTTTTTTGTTTTGTTTTTTGTGAATGGAGTTTCCTGGTGGAAGTATGAAGTAGTTGTGATATACCAAAATCCTCCATTGACTTTCATTATATTTCTAAAACTACAAAACATTTGAAATATTCATCTAGCCCTACACCCATGCGATTCCACACTAAGCTGAACATGTCAATGAGTTTCTAAGTGAAAGTGTGAAGCAGTAGTTAGGTGCCAAACCTTTTTTCTAAGACTCATACTGGTCTCGCTGCTGTTGCAGTGAGACCAGTAAGTAAGTACAATGACAATGACAGTGATAAACCTAGCTGTTATGTCACCATTGCAGGTTTCTGAACTGTCTTCAGCCCTCCTCTGAGAGACACGGATAGAGTAGACAAAAAACATATTGTATTAGTGAACAAAGACCAATTACATGAAGATATGTTGAAGATGGATGAAGTGGTCTTGTAATGATGAGACCGGTTGGTGGTTTTCACAATGTTTGCTCTGAACCGTTTAGCATCAACACATCTTGATTGATTTGCGTTTATTTGACAAGGATATCACAAACACATTGGACAGAACAGGCACATTGCTTATCTGTTTCTTTTTTATGTTATGTGTTCCTGACCACTGCCTCACTGTCGTGCAAAGACTTTTTTTAATGTTCACACACACACACACACACACACACACACACACACACACACACACACACACACACACACACACACACACACACACACACACACACACACACACACACACTGTACACCCCAGAATCAGACAACTGTCTTACTGCCCCCATCTGACCCCTTGACAAAACAAGTGTTATGCTTAAATATCGCCTGTCTTGAACTGGCAAGTAAAGTGGCAACTTAAAAGTGGACTACAATTAAAGCAAATAGGCAGCCTACCCTCCTATTTTAGTTAACGTATTCATGAAATGTCCAATCATACCAAAACAGCATCAACATTGCTGCTATTCTGACCCAAATGAAATAAAATGAAATGAAACCATCCTCAACCTATAATTCTTGTGTTTCTTTCACAAAAGGGCCAGATAGAAAGGACATATTCATCAAATGATTAGGCTGCTAAATAGCACCCTCTATTGAAGCTGTAGCACTGTGACAACCAAACAGACTCCACCTACCATGCTACATCATTGGTCACAGTGAAGTCTGTTTAAGATTGGGATAATGTTAATTTAATGATGTTGATTTTACCAAATCACTCAAATGCATTAACCTCTTATAAAGTTGTCTTTATCATTGCCTTTGTGTCCATGTTTTGTGTTGCAGAGATGGTGTTCTGATCTGTTGAAAAAGAGACAGTAGTATTTGTTTAGCATGCAATTGGATCTTACACTCATGTATTTCTTTGCCTATAGTGGTTTTGTAGTATCCTAGTAATAGTGGTGGAAAGTAACTAAGTACATTACTCAGTAGCCTGCCTACTTAAGTAAATGTTTTAGGTACTTTTTCTTGAGATTTCCATTTCACTACGTTTTACTCCAGTCACATTTTTGATTATTAATATTCAGAGCGAACATTAACCTTTTTAGCATAACCTTTGACTGCATAACAAACCTGCTATATATAAATCAATCAAATCCATCAGCATAAAGTAGCTAGCAATGCATTGTTATGCAACAATGCAATGCACATTGCATGAACACATTAATGCGTTGTTACAGTCCAATAATAGACTATTTTTGTGAAATAATGGGGTAATGGGTCATTCTGCATTCATTTTGGTAGGCCTACTGTAGCTATGCTCATGGCAATCTGTTTGTATTTTTATTCATGTAAAATGCAGGACTTTTGGCCCACTTGTAAGAGAGTAGGCTATTGTGGTATCGCTATTTTTACTTCACACTAAATAACTGTGATACAGTCGCTGTCAGGTGTAAACGTATGTCCAAAACTGTTACTTTTCAGGCAATCTGTATAAAAGGGTCTGTTATTATTATTTATTTATTTTTCCTTTTGTTTTTTTCCTTTGGGGGTACCACCTTGGTTTGGCTCCTCCCCTTTCTTAGTCCACTTCCTCCCCGGTGCTTCTGTCTTTATTCCTGACAACAATGCCACATGTTTTAGGGCAGTGGTGCTGATTTGATTGAGAGATTAATTTCCATGTGTTCCTGCCTCCCCCTATAGTTAGAGTGCCTGATGGAGGGGAAAGGAACTGGTTGGAATAAAACGACTCCAGGGTGTCTAATGAATCACCTCATAGACACATGAAAAACTGGACAAATACTAAATGTGCAGGCACTCCATCTTTAAGTAGCATGTGACATGTCAAACTAGGGGGTTTTCATGATTCTGAATCCATTCCCAGCATTAGTTTTGCACGAAAAACACTCCTTGGGCTATAAAAACGGTCATATAGCCGGCATTTGGGCACATTTGGGAATGTGGCTATGGCCAAGGAGTTATTTTTCATTCAAAAGTAATGCTTGGAGTGGGTTCAGAATCATGAAGAACCCAGAGTTTGACCCCTAGTTTGGCCATATGTGCCCAAATGTGCTGACCTATTTGTGATGATGGCTGTTTTTAGCCCAAGTAGTGTTTTTCGTGCAAAACTAATGCTTGGAATGGATTCAGAATAATGAAAACCCCCTAGTTTGACATGTCACACCCAACTTTCAGCAGCTGTCAAAAATTCCCCTTCACCCTTACAAACACTTTGGTGAAGAAAATTCTTGGTAAGAAATGTATTCCCAGATTTGACATTAATATGATAATAATCCCTGACTATCCATGCATTGAAGGAAGCATGAGCTCAGTTCGGGGCTCTACCCAGGTTGGCAGAGTGAGAGTAGTGTCCAGGAATACAGCTTAGGCTGTAAATGTGTTACAAAATCCTGGGATAAAAACAAACAACCAAGAGCTTGTGAGTAAAAAGTATTAAAACATTTCCATTGGTTCAATATTTATAAACCCACAATTGTCTTAACCACTTTCACTTAATACAAAAAGCAGCTCTACAAGGTCACAGTCACGTCATGAAACGTTTGTGATCGGTATGACAAAGTAGGGCATTAATTTAAAAAGTTGAAATGTGGAGATATGAGGTTTCTGCCATACAGCAACGATATATATCTTTATGAGCATGGTCCTCTCTGTATTAAGACAGTTTACACATTTTCAATCCTAAAATTGAACAATATTGCCATCTACAGGCATATTGACGCACATGCAAAATGAATCAAACTGGAAATAAATTAAACAATGCCTCCTGCTCAGACATAGTTCCAAGGGGAATAGAAACTCACAGTCACCCTTCAAAAATGTAATTATTAAATTTTTAGTAGTGTCGTATAGAGGTTATGGTTTCCCTAATTGAAAGTGGTCCTGTCTGGATTGAATGTGAATTTTCTGTGGGCATCTCCACTTCACTCAGTCATCAACAGTGTTTATATTAAGCGCTTAATTAAACACAGAAGAATTCCAAAATACTCAACACACACAGAACTTCAAACCCAAAGAGCATATTTGTATCCGTTCTCAAATAAATATCTGCCAATCATCCATCTGCAAAACATTTATCTAGTGTAGAGTGCGCCGACCGTTACTTGCTTGTAGATGAAGATTGTCTGGCTGGGAAATCTGTTTTCAAGGCCATGGAGGACAGAATATTCTAACAGAATATAGCCCACTGACGGTTTTATTACATACGCAATGGGCCCATCATGCGATTAGGCCTGGAATCAGTGGAATGTATCCCCTCCTGTGAGGTGAAGTGATACTGGAGAAGGCATACAGCCCCATGGGAAGATGTTTTATTAAAACATTTAGACCTGAGGACGCATCTGTGTCACCTTATAGCTTCTACTTTAACCATTATTGTAAACTTTAGCTGTTGAAAAATAGCAGCGTGCTATATGAGCTTGTAGATCTGCTATTTTTGCTAAATCATGAAAATGTGTGCAAATCTTTGAATATATATTCATTCACAGCAAATGTTTTTACCTTAAATATTTGCTTCTGGGGGGTCCCTGAAACAATATTTTCAGATGGGGGTCCACGGCCAAATATAGAAAATGATGTGGGTCCTCATGAAAAAGACACCAGTGCACCACTGATTAGTTTTTCATAAAACTGTCCTCAGGTAAATGGGTTAAAACATTTTATGTGAAAAACACTCTTCTGTAAAATACCCAACATGACCCCTAAGAGCCTATACGTGGCATACATTTTGAGACAATATATGGCATAATTTCACAAGTCAAATAAAGAGACCATTATTGTGTGCTCCAATCTGATTAATACTCTGATTAATACTTTTACACTATGTCTGAAAACACACAATTGTTTAGCTATATAACTATTTTACATTATTGGCAGAGAAGACAGTGGAATGTTGGAATGTATGGATGATATTAATTTCATATTTTAATATTAAAGGGAATCCCAAATTATCCCTTCATTTAGGGGGTGATGAATTGGGTCTTTCTTGGGTCTTACAAAAATAATTTGTAATATTATTACGAGTTATGCTTAGGCTAACTCTAATCCTTCTCAGGCAGTGTATTTGAACAGGGGACCACCCTGACAGCACTTGGAATGTTTCCAAGTTTGGGCATTCATTATTGTTTGACTCAGCTCCACAGATAAATATTGTGAAAATAGTATAGCAGATATGTTTGACCAGTTTTTAGAGTAGGCCTATAGTTTGTTTTGATGCAGAAATGGTCTTTCTTTTCTCACTTTTGTTTAGGTATTAAAAAGGTCTTAAAAGTCCTTAATTCTTTGCCTATAGTGGTTTTGTAGTATCCTAGTAATAGTGGTGGAAAGTAACTAAGTACATTACTCAGTAGCCTGCCTACTTAAGTAAATGTTTTAGGTACTTTTTCTTGAGATTTCCATTTCACTACGTTTTACTCCAGTCACATTTTTGATTATTAATATTCAGAGCGAACATTAACCTTTTTAGCATAACCTTTGACTGCATAACAAACCTGCTATATATAAATCAATCAAATCCATCAGCATAAAGTAGCTAGCAATGCATTGTTATGCAACAATGCAATGCACATTGCATGAACACATTAATGCGTTGTTACAGTCCAATAATAGACTATTATTGTGAAATAATGGGGTAATGGGTCATTCTGCATTAATTTTGGTAGGCCTACTGTAGCTATGCTCATGGCAATCTGTTTGTATTTTTATTCATGTAAAATGCAGGACTTTTGGCCCACTTGTAAGAGAGTAGGCTATTGTGGTATCGCTATTTTTACTTCACACAAAATAACTGTGATACAGTCGCTGTCAGGTGTAAACGTATGTCCAAAACTGTTAGCAGATATGTTTGACCAGTTTTTAGAGTAGGCCTATAGTTTGTTTTGATGCAGAAATGGTCTTTCTTTTCTCACTTTTGTTTAGGTATTAAAAAGGTCTTAAAAGTCCTTAATTCTTTTTTTTTTTTACAAGTCTATTGATTTTTGCATAGATTTTTGCAAAACATTAAGTAGGCTATAAGTGCACTTCAGTGTTATTTGACTTTGCACTGCTCAGCACAGCACTCGCACAACCCCTCAAAGCTGGACATACAGTAGCATTGAAAATAGCATTGTTTTGGGTTTGTTCAATTCCATTTCCCCCACTAGTTCGACGAGCTGGGTCTTCATACATAAATATTCTTCTAGGCTTTGGAATAAAAGCTGATTTGTCATTTGTAATTCTCATTTTGTACAAAATAATTAACATTTTTGTGAAGTTCTTCTCTTTTTATTATAGCTGGGGTTAAAATATGATCTCCAGAATGGTCAGTGTAGGCTCCAAAAGAAATCCACTCTGCTGTACAGCTGCTAAAGACATGCTAAATGACGCCAGTGGAAAAGAGACAAAATGTAGCTGCTTTGCTGCTGCAGTCCTCCAGTAGTTTATGAAACCATAACCTCGTCGTAATTAATATACAGGCAAAATAGGAGCGTTTAGAAATATCTGTAAGGTGTGGTGCTATACATAATTTATACGATTGGGTTGATTTATAGAAAATTAAATAAAAATAACATGAAATTGAGAATATAAGAAACCATGTTTGGTGACAATGTGTCAATTCATGATAAACTAGGCTAGAGCGATTCGATTACATCGTTGATCAGATCATTCATCAACATTATTATCACTAAGGTAACAGAAAACCAAGAAGTCCTACAGTATACTATGGCTACAGTATAGCCTGTTGCTGTTGGCTACAGTACACACATGTTGAGTTGGTCATGTCCTCAGACTATATAGGCCTGTTGGCTACACATGATGAGTTGGTCATGTCCTCAGACTATAGGCCTGTTGGCTACAGTACACACATGATGAGTTGGTCATGTCCTCAGACTATAGGCCTGTTGGCTACAGTACACACATGATGAGTTGGTCATGTCCTCAGACTATAGGCCTGTTGGCTACAGTACACACATGATGAGTTGGTCATGTCCTCAGACTATAGGCCTGTTGGCTACACACATGATGAGTTGGTCATGTCCTCAGACTATAGGCCTGTTTTCTACAGTACACACATGATGAGTTGGTAATGTCCTCAGACTATAGTCCTGTTTGCTACAGTACACACATGATGAGTTGGTCATGTCCTCAGACTATAGGCCTGTTTGCTGCAGTACACACATGATGAGTTGGTCATGTCCTCAGACAGAGGTCAGTGTTCTCCAGGAGTCCAGGCTATCCTATTTCACTGTCAATCATGACATGTAATCAATTAATCGAGGAGATATTAGTCTGTTTAAATTAGAAATATTTAAGAAAAGTGTGTGCTGTTAGACAAATTCAAATCTGTTTGTTATTCAACATTTGGCATATTGTACAACGCCTCAATAATGAGGATATTAAAATATGTAACGTAATATTTATCAAGTGCAATAAAGCAAAAATGAATATTAAAAACATATTCATAGGCTATACTTAAATAAAAGTACTGAAGTAGTAGCATACAAAATATAATCAAACAGACAGACAACACAATGCAACTCAAAACAATATACAGCACAACACAACACATGGCTAATGTAATGAATGTATATAGCAAAAGAACACCAATCACATAGCACAAAGAAAAGGTTAGTGTGAAGCAGCAGGTAATTTATCATAATAATCTGTCGTGAATTATTGTGCATGTACACTGCATTTGTATTAATAGAGAAACAGCTAGCCTATACTTGTCATGGTCTTCCTCAAGTCTACTGCACTAAGAAAAGAAAATTCACAGAAAAAACTATATGTGTCAAGATATTAACGCCTATACAGGTATGGCTATTCTGATTTTTTTTCCTCAGCCAGTTTTACATTATGTAACACTAGATGGCGCTATACTCTACTGTAATGGGCTTAGCACTCGCAAATGTTGTAACATGCACAAACAAAAATCATATAGCCGCAATATTATAAATTACATTTCATAAGAGAATCCGTGGTGCATCACCAAGCACAGATGCACAGTGTTGGGATAGCCTCTTCTGTGGCAGCAGGCTACATAAAAGCACTATATATTCTATTGTTCTCTCAGACCAGCAGTTTTCAGTCACTGAATACTTGAATAGGAACCATATAGCCACAACTCAAATTGATAATTTGGAAGAGATTTTTCCTGGCAACCCCCACCTTTATTAACTATACCTTTTCCAATTTGCCACATTGTAAGGTAGCCCAAGCCTGCACTGCAAACAAGTTGCTCGACCTTTGAAACCTATCCACCAGTCTCCTTTTAATGATGCAAATGCACAATGTTTGAAGACCTGTCATATGTAAGCCTTCACACACAGTATAGGCCTACTAGGCCTACAAGCCAGGGTGTTAATATTAATATGTTAATATTTCCAAATTAAATGAACACTGGAGTCTGGATATAATGCTCAGAGATATCCTAAGTAGGCTAACACTAGATTTGTCTGTGTTGAAACAATCCCTTTGAAGCTATTCTCAACGGAATGCATTTCGCAAAACTGTGACGACGTTATAGCCTTATATAGGTTAGATTTCGCATTATATTTCCTGGCTATTATATAGGTCCTCTCGGACGCTGCATTGGATGTTGGATTCATAAATCATATATAGGCTATATAGGCAGAATAGGCTCCACGAATGCAAACGGCTCGAGTCTGCTTTGTGTTTGTGTGACGGCTGACGGCAGCTCTCGGTTCTGTTTACTGCGCTCTAAAAATACCATGTTGTTGGATTTCCATAAATGCGCTGCTCTGGGTTCATTTGTTTATATGACTCCTTAAAATGTTGGCAACCCCTATCCCAGAGAGGAGCTGCAAAACACGCAACACACTCAGCTATGCAGGCTGCTGCTGTGATAAAACATAAATTGTTTTAGCCTATATATAGCTGAATTCTTGGATATAGAGATTGTACACTATACATGCAATGGATATATCTGACTTTCAAAAGAAACTCATCCTTCAAGCTGTTGTCAGTCTCCTGCTCTTGTAGAATAGCATGTATGTCTTGTGTCTTGGACTCACTCGAGGCTATAGCTCCAATCAACCAGTAAATCTCAGCAAGAAAGACTGTATATTAACTATATCATAACAATATCAATAATATAATTTACAAATTAAAAGCTGATATGTTTTCCCACATTAAACCTATATGTAACTCTAGTGTTAAAATAGACCTGTATACGTGCATATGGTTGTGTGTGTGATAGACAAATGAAAGTTGTTTTTGCATTGAGTTATATTTAAGTTATTGTTGATAATGTTTCTTAATCACACCACCACAAATCATCATAATGGTGATTTGTTTTTACTATAAAAGTGACTATAGGCCATTATTATTTTTAATAACTGAATTGTGAAACTGTAAGGGTAATATAAACGACAAGAATAGGCCTACGTTTAAAATGGAAACATTTCACTAAGAATAATTATCAATGGTAGCTATATATTATATTAATGATTTCATAGATTATTCCTAAATGGATAGAAATACGTAGACATTGAGCAGGCTGTTTATGTAGCCTAAAATATATCAGCTTTATTGAAACTTTTTACAAGACAAAACTGAGCAAATATCAAAGGATTATACAATAAGTGCAAGGTTTGTTGCAGTTCATGTTAGCCTATAAAGCAATGTGTGTAGTTACTCTAATACAATAGAAAATAGCTATGCAGAATATATTTGTTTGCACGTATTATAACGGCAAACACATTAAAGTCGTGTTTTAGAAACTTCTTTTGAAGAAGAAAACGCTTGTCAGGGATCATTCATTTTTAGACGAAGAAGAAGTGGTTCCATGGGCCTTTGGTTTGGTATTTCTTCATTCAGTTCCTTCAATCGCCACTGATGGCTATTTAACTGCATGGGGCCAACAGTCTGAAAACTAAAACCATATTACATCCTGTTATGAGTGCACCATAAACTGGCCTATTGTTTGTTCTCGTCAATAACGTGAGGGCCATGTCATTACATTTTTTTTTACGGTCGACTTCATTTTATTCTCATTTCTCTCTCTCTCTGCTCTCCGTGTGTGTCCACATTCAATCCTCCATGCAGCGGCACGGATTACGGATCACGCTCACATCACGCAGGGTTTGATGTCCTGGCAGACACTCTGGTGATGGTGATGATGGTGATGGTGATAGTAAGATCCACTGGTCGATGGATGGAATGACGAGATGCCGTTAAAGTTCAGCACAAAATCTTTCCTGTCGCAATGGCTCTGATAACGTGGAATACCTGGAGAGAAGGGAAATACACGTGGTTATATTATTTATTTGTAGTTTAATCAAGTCAGAATTCGGGGTATAGGTAATAAATGGAGGGTCTATGACATATTACAAATATAATCGCCATAATATTATTATGCAATTAGGCTATATTTAATGTTGCAACCGTCGACTGTTGTGTAGTTCAACATTTTAGGCATAATTTAGGCATAATCTTTCAGACGCCAGTAGCCATACCTTTTAGATTTTTGACACTTGCAATGGAATTAGGTTTGTATCATTTTAGCTGGTACACTAATGAATGTATTGCATGCAGCTCTCATTTAATTATGTTTTGTGTATAGGCCTATATATGTTCGTGGTTCACTTTGGGGCACTAATTTAGATTAAAAATAGATTATTAAAATAATATTAATGATAGTTTGTAATCCTATATTAATCAATTTAGCAGTTTTTCAATTTCCATAAATCAAAAAGGAGCCTTAAAATAGGCCACAACTTCCTTCGGTGCAGTGTTGACGCAGTTGCATATATCTGTGTCCCAAATATAAATGTAAAAAGAAAGGAGCACTTTTCCCCAAAATGTTAACCCAGGCCGCAGCTACAGCTATATTCTATGCATATTGCTCATTTTACGCATGAAAAAATAAGTTTATACTTGATCATGATAAATCTTCTTCTATCATTATACGGTCAGTGCAGGCATGCAGTCATGTCCCGGCGTTCATATTCCAGAAACAGAGAAATAGATGAAGGTGATACTCAGAGCTTCATCAAGGTCATAAGGACTCCAGATGTGACGGCCGCACGCGCAGCGCAGGGTGTTTTTCACAGGAATACAGCAGGCTTTATCCTCCAGAGTCCTAACTTATGACTCGCGTCCGTTTTCAGAGACAACAAAAGTCTTGAGTGACAGCGGTTATTGGGCACACATTGCCCCGCATACGTTAACGGTCAGCCGTCCCGAATAATAATATATAAGACGGTATAAAGTTTAACAAGTCCTTCCGTATCTTGTAGATATGTTGGTGGTTTAAAATGTTCTCCGGTGTGTGGTCCATGCATGCCGCAGCTTTTGTTTAGTTAACCCCCAAGACCCTTTGGCTTCACGATGGGTTATATGGCTTCGAGAAATCCCTAGACTTTAGTAAAACCACAGTGAATTATGTTAAACAAAATGTGAATGAACTGGGACACGAATTAAGCTTGCGTTTGCTATGTAATTCTCGTTTTCTAAATTCTAACTTTACTATACTAGGCCCTTATGGCAGTGTCTTGTGCAGGCTATATCCCCTTTGGCCTCTTATCTCTTTTGGCACGTTTCTGATGCAATAGGGCAGGCTAATGGCGGATTAGTGATTACGTAGACTAAATATTTATTAGACAACAGTTTATTAAGATTGAAATATATTTTTTGCTCAAATTGCATGGGTCCACGTCCACATAGGCCTACCTACAGTAGGCTATGCTATCGCCATTTATTCACTTATTTGTTCAATTGTTATTACAAATATTTAGCCTTGTATTATATATGAAGTTCAACACAGGGACATTTTAACAAGAAAACATGGATTTATTCATTAAAAAAGTTCCGTATCCTATGTGGATGTATCATTTTCATAATAATAGCAAATGAATAATATACAGTAGGATATATATATATATTTGTATGTATCCTAAATATTAATTAGCCATGTCATTTTATGCGTTTCTGGAATTCGACACTTAAGAGGAATTCGTTGAATGTTATTCCATTTTCAGTCAATAAATCCTATATATAAAGCCTATAAAATTTTTACGGTTACGGCCCATACAAAACCACTGCATGGACAACTGGTTTTATGATCTGTCATGGGCCACACATCCATTGTGATATAGGCCTATTTGATTATACAAAACATTAAGATACATAGCAGACAGAGGATATATACAGCTAATCTCCAGGTTTACTTAAAGCTTACCTGATATGTCAGTGTTATGAGTGTCTCTGGCGTTCTGGTGAAGATAGCTCTGCTCCAAGGAATAATGTGACATGCCCGAGTGTAAACCCGAGGATGAGGGGCTATTGGAGGCTAAGGGCTGCTGCTTGATGTAAGGAGACCCGCCGGAGGACGCCCAGTGCGCAGACGTGCTGGCATACGGCGAATGGCCGTCCAGCGCGCTGGCCATGGCCGGAGAGGATGGGACGGGGCTGCTACTACTGTCTGGTCCATATTCTCCGTTGGATGGCACAGGGCAGCTCGCCATGTATGTGGACCCGGGGCTCGGGGACATGTGTGGGACGTGGTGGCCGCCGCTCAGCCCGTCGTAGCCCCCGGCCATTGAGTTGCTCATCATGTCCAAGTTGTAACCATTGCCGTGACAGGCAAGAGATGCAGAAGGCGCCTGGAAATCAAAGCTCTGTGGTAGAATTGAGGTGCCAAATCCTATGCCGTTCATCATCCGATACATGGGCTTCAAAGCTTGACATTTTCTCCTAAACCCTCTGGGTCTGCGGCGGAACGAGCCCTCTTCGAACATGAACTCACTCGCCGGATCAATAGTCCAGTAGTGGCCTTTCCCCGGCCTGCCCAGTCCTTTGGGCAACTTAATGAAGCACTCATTAAGCGACAGGTTATGCCGAACAGAGTTTTTCCAGCCCTGGTACGATCCCCTGAAGAATGGGAACCGAGCCTGGAGGAACTGATAGATCTCACTGAGCGTCAGGCGCTTAGTGGGAGAGCTCTGTATTGCCATAACGATCAGAGCTATGTAGGAATACGGTGGTTTCTCCGGTCTCCTTAGACCAGAGCTCGCCTTCTTTCCCTTAGCGGCGGCTGATGAGCTCTCCGAAGCGGCCTGTGGGCTCAGCATGGCGGGGTGAAGGACGCCGGACACCGGGCTGGATCTCAGAGGCGGAGGGTCCAGCTGCTGCTGAGAGGTCTCGGTCGTCATGTCAGCTCTGACGCACAACCGGCGTAGCTAAGCAATGACGTGAGGTGAAGGAGAGGGGGAAAAAGATAGAGGGTATATTATAGACTCTGGGTATATGGCTAAAGACTATACGTATACAATCCGATGGCGAAGTTCCTTTTTGATGTCCTGGGGGAAAATGGCTGAATCGTGCTATAGCCTATATAGGCTATTCTCCCGTTACGCAGAGGATGCACGCGGCGATCACGCACTGTCAGAGAAAAGAAGAGAGTGCGGGGGAGCTGGTTATCCAGAGTGCACAGTTTTTGAACCGAGCCGCGTCACAGTGTCACAGACAGTGGTGCTGAGAGCTGCTCTGCAGGGGCGCGCCGGGTGGCCATCGTCTGCCTTAATCTCTAAAGTGAAGGAAACGCGAAAACCCCTCGTCTTAGTGCGCGTTGCTGTGCAGCCAAACAAAGTTCGACCACCTATCATTTCATAAATCTTTCTTTCCTCTGCAGGACCCCCCTCCCCATCCGCACTCGGCAAATCTCCCTGAAATCAGTGACGACAAGAGGCCCCCCCTCCTTACCCCGCTGCCAAATCTGGCCCATGTCCAGTCGTCGTCCGGGCAGGCGGCGCTGCAGCAAAGTTAAAGCCCCTCCATTCCCTCTCATTTTTCTCCCTCTCTCCCTCCCTCCCCCTAGCTCCCTCCGACATCCTCCTCTCCTCTGCACACTGCACAGTTCAGGACTACACGCAATTAAGCCATCGATCAAACCTCCTTCAGACATTCCAATCAACAGCGCCACACGCCACGCGCTCAAGGTAAAAAACGAGGTTTTCCCCGCTCTTGATTTCAGAGTGTGCTGCTGCTGCTGCACAACGGAAACATTCCCCTGACGTGAAATGCACTGGACTGGACAGGCTGCAGGACTTGCACTGATTGTTATAAGCCAAACCATTGAAAACCTGCCAGGCCACCCTGTTGTTAAACTGCTGTTTTCATTTTCAAAATAGTATTTGCGTATGTGTTTGCAACACAATAAGAGAATACTACGTTGCAATATAGGCTATAGGCAACAGCTCAGAGAACGTTATATTATTTTGCTCACAATTTCCTCCAAATCTCTTCCAGAGGATAACAAAAACAAACTGTCGCGCTGCTGGGCTGGGGGAACGGAGTGTGAGAGATGGAGAGAGGTGGTGGTCTTTAGCCCGAGTGCATGCGTGTGTAAGCGGGGGGTTGCTCTGAGTAAATGACTTTGACATGAGTGGAAGCAGGCTTTTTCCATCAAGCGCGGCCCTGGATACCACACACAGTGCACCAGTGTCAGCTTACCGCCTCGGGCTCGAGTTGGTCCCATGGGCCCCACGTTCATTAGGGAGAGAAAACCGAAATTAGGCGAGCGGGCGTCGACAGTTTCCTCCCCTATGGAGACATCACACTCTGATTTGTCGAACATGAAGGAATTATATAGCCCATAAGGTAGCCTAATATCAACATCAGTGGTGGAGAGAAGAGCATCAACCCCGGTCATTGCGGGCTGCATTGCAAAAGGCACCAACTTGTTTACTGTCGCTAGACCGAGGCTTCGTAAACCTATAGAGTTTTGCTTTGCTGGTTTATAAATACCGCAGTTCTTCTTGTGGCCGGTCAGATTTGGTTAGACAGCATTTTATTTGAAAGAAAGGCCGATTTCCTCCAGTCATTGCATGTTTTGCTTCCCACGGGCCTTGCACGACGCGCGGTTTTGCTTGAGTCGAGCCAATACAATATCGGGCAACAAACACAGCACACCAGATAAACCCATACTTCTTTTATTTTCTCTGCACGCGCGTGCTCGTGTGCACGCCGGCGGCCGACACAGCCTTTTAAAGTTTAGATATAGCACGGAGGATTTTTGTTGAACAATGACCATCAACAATAACCTTTGCACTTGACAACAAAGGATGTGCGGATAAAATCATTTTCCACCATGACACAGAAGCTTGGAGGACCTAAAGGCCCCAGAATTTCCTGCGACATCAAAACTTCTGACCCCCGCCGTGATCAGGATGCCTCGGCGGGTAAAAGGAAACTTTGTTCTGTGTGAGAGCACTTTGAAGCCCGTCCGCTGCTTTCAAGCACCAAGCGTCCCGTCCACACACCGGCCTTATACGAGCTCTTAATTTAGCTTTAATCATGAGCTAGTATTAGCCTATCCAAAACATAAATAGCATTTTGTTTATGTCCATGTTCAGGTTTGGCTGATGTTAACACTACTCCCCCATTATGAATTAGCCTACTCTTGAGTACAATCCCATGTGGCTTTATGTGAGACCGATTTTCAATGTATAAATGTAATGGCCTATTTATGTGTTCATTATTTAGCCTACATTGTAGGTTGAATAATAATTATGGCATATATATGCCACATTATATTATCATAATATTACACTACAATTAAGTCGTAATAAAATACATTTAAATTGAAAGCGTAAAACATATTTGATAGGAGTAAATCAACAAACAATATACATGCTAGAAGCTAGATGGTGTCAATAAATTAGCTATAGACTATATAGCAATTATTAGCATCCATTGTATATTTATTTATAGTTGAAAATATGATAAACAAATATAGAGTCAGATCCTTAGGCTATACAAATTACAATTTCTCGTGGCTCCTCAATTTGTCTTTCATTTTTTTCTCCGCCATGCAGCGCTTCCTGTCCGGCTCTGCCCGGAGCTTTGAGGGCTCTGTGCTCCGGTACAAGAGGGGGTCAGGCACGGTTCAGTCGGCTGCTGGAGTGACGGACTGTTTGGACTTCCTAACATTGTGCGTGCAGAAAGTTTTGTTTCATAACAGTGGACCTTATTCACAGCGGGTCGTTCTCCTTGAGTGGGTGGAGTAGTATAGGCCTATACATTTTGGCTGCAATGGCTGATATATCGACGATGAGTATAGTTCTTCATAGGCTGCCGAATGAATCACATAGCCTACATGGAGAGATGGAGCCATCATGTACAAATGGGAAGACATGATAATAGAATATAACTACGGTCAGCTGAGTTGACTATAATGACCTGAAGCACGCAGGTGTGCTGTTCCGGCGTTTCACCTGCAGGTTGCAGCATTGTTCCTGAAAAGGATCAGGTCTCGCTCACCTGGCTGTTCACCTGTCACACTACAAGGCGTGCTTTATAGGCTATAACCATATCTGTCAGTTTATAGTCACTGCTGTTGTAGAGATATCGAGAACAATTTTAGAGATTTGAATAATAGGCACCGAAAATACCTCATGTTCCACACGGCCAGTCTAATCTCTATCACCCTATTCACAATGCGTGCATTGTAGGCCTATATTGCCAAAGTCCGTGCCATTTCATTTTCATAACAGGGACTGCAAGGCCTTTGTCATTTATACCAGTAAAGTAAGTAAGTTTACTCATTGGCTACTGAGTGTATATAGGCCTATATTTATAAATCCTCTATCAGAATCAAATATGGCAAAGTTAATTTAAAGGGTACTTTTTACAAACAAAAAACAATTATTTGTAGACTTTACTAACTGTTCTGCTATTTTATTAATACAAAACAAAATGAATGATTATGTATCATAGGCAATGCTGCAGCACGAGGTAATTAAATCAGCCATATACCTATGCAGCTGGAACATCTGCACGAATGCATGTGTCTACTATAATTACATTGCAATATGATTGTGAAATGGACCATTCTGCATAATGAGTAGGCCTGCTTTATGTTTAGAACCGCGAGTATATATTTGTTTATTCATTGATTGAATACTTTATTAACAAGATGAACAGTATACGGATACAGTCAAATATAGTATGCTAAACTTATAATACATGCATGCATGAAGCCTCGTGGAGATTGTTTCCATTGTGGTCCATTGACCATTGTATCACCAGCAATATAGGCTATAATAAAATATACAACACAATAAAAACAATTGGGATGAAGATAGGTCGGGCCAGAGAGGATTCCAAGATACTCAAGGAGTTAAATGTTCATTTGTATTTTGTAGAACAGGACTTATTAGTTAACTTTGAGTTATAGGGACGGGTCGACTTTTAACAAGAATATGTCATTGTGATTGCTGTTTTACATCAGAGTTGGCTACTTCCTTCACCAGTGACACGCACAACACAGCCTGGTTAAAGAAATGTGACGTTCTGAATCAAGCATCAAGATGCATGGGTTTATTTGTGTATAGCCTTATATGCTCATATACTGCTCATACTCACATGGTATGACCATGTGTTGCAACACATGGTATGATCATGTGTAGCAACGACAGGTATAGTATAGTTACACGAAAACGGTATGGATAACACAATAAGCCTCGGGGACTTGTTTCCATTGTGGTCCATTGTGACATAACATGTCTGAGCAGCTAAACATAGCCTGCCCTGATGAGCTAAACATATAGCCTGTACTGATTAGCATATAGGCATGATTCTAAATAATATGCAAAACTGCGTCATGTAGCCTAAATATATTTACTTGATTTGGGTTGGGTTCAAGGTTGAAGCTGTTGCAACCATGGTGTGGGCCTTTGGTGCATGTGAAAACAATAATAACCACCGGCGCAGAATAACCTCCTCGACCAACGGTCGGCTCGGATTCAGCACCGTGGAGAGCTCGAATGTGTCGACTATAAACCGCCTCTTATTTTAGTTCTGTATAGGCTAATATGTTGTATTAATCTCTTTTCTTTTTCACAAGTTTATTTTATCCTATTAATCACAACTTATAAAAGCACGTTGAAGGCATATTATATAGTATTTCTGTATATTCATAATTATATTCATTTTAATAGGTTATTGAGATAAATGATAAATAATAGACGCAGTGCTATATGCGAAGTTGGTGTTGATGATAATATAATAATAATTAATAATAGCCTAATAATAATAATGTATATTAATTTGTTATTAATATAAATTGTTTGTCCACGTTATTATTGAACTATTTTAAGTCAAGTCTAGTCTTGTGGTTTTTGTGGTTGACTTGGACTGCAGCTAAATGTTTCGTTCATAACGTTCTGAGTTCAATGTAAACGCACAAATCCAAAGCACTGATTCCCAACCTGTGGGTCGGGACCCATTTGTGGGTCGGACCAATTTTTATAGGTCGAGTAAAAATTCTATTTTCCTTTCCTTTTTTTGTACATTTAAAAATAACACACAAACACATCTAAGAAATTGCACAAATAAATAATTAAGAAGTAGCCTAGGCCTAGTGGAAAATAGCCGATACAAGCTCGCAAGTATTGATCTGCTATATTTTCACTATATAGTTTGGGTCCCGGGCAATTGGGGCAACCAATGTAATGCATGTATACGAGCTGTTGCACTGATGTTGAATCAATGTAGCCTATATACTTGCAATTTCATATCCTGCCCACAGTGCCCAGGGAGGGACTGCAGAAAAATGTGGTTGAATTGCAAAATTTAAAAATATACCTATTTATAGAAGAGGGGCGTGCCTGTTGCATTAAACTGCATGTGTCTGTGTGATGCAGTGGTATATAGCCTATAGTTTGTCGCTGAACAGAAGTGGTGGTAATGAAGTATGAGCTATCAAACATCACTCTCTCTCCCTGCAATTTAGCCTACTAATTATGAAAACTCTGGACGCTTGATGTAAACCTTTCAAGATTTTTATTAATAAAAATAACAGGCATGCATGAATCAATATTATAGCAAAACAGTATTTCCATGCTTTTTGTCCAGCCATAGAGGAGCATGTGATTCTCATCGCAGCTCTGACAATATATATGCAACACTCTTTTACACAACAATATTTTATGCAGCAGGTCATACAAAAAAACATTACAATATAAATAGATTTCAACATATGGCACTTGGTAGCCGTCGTACAGTAGAAATGACCTATGAACCATTATATCCCCTCCCCCAAGACAAACACACACACCCACACGCACGCGCGCGCGCGCACACACACACACACACACACACACACACACACACACACACACACACACACACACACACACACACACACACACACACAGTCTTAATTTACCACATACAACAATACGCATTTGACAACTTGACAAGACGCCACTTTGCACGTTAATCACTGCATGCTGACTTATAGCCATGCATGGCATGAAGATACAGATCCCCCAAAACAGTTAAACCAAAGCAAAGAATGACAACTAACACACCGCCCACGAAAGTGCACATATGGTTACAACATACAAAGTAGTCCAGTGTTGTGGCTGTGTTATATAATTATATAAGTTATTATGAGAGCAACGAGTCTATATGGAAACTTCCGCCTCGCGCCGTGGGCATCCTCGGCGCGGGGAAAGCCTCTGCCTTCGGCATGCCCTGTGACGTCAGGTGCAGGTATGATGCGAGGGCATCTCTGCTGTGCTGCTGCTCGCTGCTGCTGTAAGAAGCTGCCTCTGGCACGCCGCTGCACCTGTGGTATGCCTGCTGCGCGGGCCCAAAGGCCGGGTAGTTCAGGTTGTAGGGCAACATGTGGGCCCCGACAGGGGGGGACCAGTACAGCCGGGCGCTGGGGTTGGCATTATTGCAGTCTGTGTCGGTGCCGCGGTGTGCCACATCCTCCCTCCTTTTGAACGGCGTGCTGAGGATGCTGTCGATGGCGAAAGAACTGTAGAACTTCCCCCCCGCCTTCTCCTGTCGCGAGGAGGGCGCCGCGCCAGCAGCAGGGATGGAGAGGCGAGGGTCCTCGCTGGGGGTGTGGTGGTGGTGGAGGATGTCGGGGCTCTCCTGCTCCTTGGCTTGTCTCTTGCTGATGCGCTTTCTCCTGCGGCGGAACACCCCGTCAGCGAAAGTGTATTCGCTGTGCGGGTTGAGCATCCAGTAGTTGTCCTTGCCCCAGGGCCTGGACGGGTCCCGCAACACTTTGAGGAAGCAGTCGTTGAGTGACAGGTTGTGGCGCACAGAGTTCCGCCAGCCGGTGTAACTGCCTCGGAAAAACGGGAACTTCTTCATCAGATAGTCGTTTATCTCTGCCAGAGTGAGGCGACCACTGCCCGAGTCGCGTATAGCCATGGCGATGAGAGCGATGTAAGAGTAGGGGGGCTTGGGTCTCCGGGTGTACGGCTTCCCTTTCCCATCGCTGCTCTGCGTGACAGGTGCGGGGCTGTTGGCCACACAGTCTCCGTCCGAGCCCAGCTCGTCTCCGGACAGGGGCGAGGGGACGCTTGCCTCGGCGTCGATGCAAAACTCCATTGGCTTCTGGACGAAGTGGTTTGCAGAGAAAATTTCGAGTTTCATTTTAAAAATGTAAAGTTTCCGCTCGGTCTCACCTGTGTCTTTTAGACTGTTCAGTGTTCGTGAATCTCAGTGAGATTCTTGTTTAAAAATGTATATAAAGACGACGTGAAAGTTCTGTCGAATTACCGGTGACAGAGCAGGTGTAAATCAAGCAGTGTTCTGTAGGAATCCTGAAAGCGGAGATCGCTTTCTGTCGAGGGAAGCTCCGTCTTTTGAAGAGCGGGAGGCACCCTAAACCCGAGCTGCTTGCTGCTTAATTCAGATTTCTCTCCGGAGACACGCGTGCCTTGTTATAATATAATCCCTCGGCAAGGGACGGCCCACAGGCGTGGTTAGCATCTCAAATCCATTGAAGCGATTGAAGGATAGATAGCCTATAATTTCACTCCAACATGCCACGCCAGCGATTAAAAACATAGAAAAGAAAAGATAAAGGTCATAGAGAGAACAGTGAGAAATAGTGAACATTTTACAAACTGTATCCTAATGCTGTATACCTGTACCCTATTTGTTTCTCCCCTCTCCCTCTCTCTCTCTCTCTCTCTCTCTCTCTCTCTCTCTGCCTGCCTGCCTGCCTGCCTGTCTTTCTGTCTGTCTGTCTGTCTGTCTGTCTGTCTGTCTGTGTCTATCAGTCAGTCTTTCTGTCTGTGTTTGTAGGCTATGTGTCACTGTGTATCAATCAGAGTCTGTCTGTCTGACTTTTAGTGTTAGAGGTGTCGCAAGTGTGGATGTTGATTTGAGGTTTTATCATGTCTGGATGAAGGATGGTGATGCAGAATACAAAATTGCGTCTTGATTACAGTTTCCTATAAAGACCCACTAACAGGAATGCTTTATTCATATTTTATTTTATTTTAATCTACAAGGTTGATTAAACAAAATCATTTTGCAATGTATTTTATTTCCCAGGCAGGCTTCAATGTTCAAGTTGAGCCATGCATCAACTAATCCTTAAAGTTATTGAAAAAGTGTCTTTTACTGTTTATCATCCATCATAATCCCTCTTTGATGTTCACTATCCAAGTTAATGTAATGCATGTTCGGGGAACAGCAAATTAGACTTAATCACTCGACAAGAGCTGTCGAAGGTTGCACGCACCGTCTCCAGCTGAACAATGTGCAGGCACAGCGACAGAGACAACAAAACGAGAGAAACAGAGCAACAGAAAGGTTGATTATGTTGCGCTTTTCATATGCGGACTTTTGTCTCTTAATTGGAACTGTGCTTAAGGCAGCCTTTGACTCTGAAGGAATGGGGAAGTAACACAAACGCAATGCTGTGATGACACACAACTGTTAAAATAGATGGTATTGGGTTCCATGAAGTGCACAATGAAAGATATGTAAGCTTGTGTTAAATAGGTTTGCCCAGACTTCTAAAAACAAAGAATTAAAGGTCGTGAGAAGTTCAGAGAATGGCATTTGTGCGGGAATGAGGAGGATGTACTGGGGTAACCCTAAACTTTAGCAGCATAATCTTAATCATAAGGTCTAACTGCATACGTCTCATCCAAGACACATTACGCTTGACGTTCATAACATCAGCAACCAAACACGCAACATTTGGCCAACCTTCTTTTCCGTCAACACTTGTAAGCCGGGATGGCGATGCAGAGAAGTTTGAAAGTAACATGACTTATGAGCTTGGCCTGGGGCGGGCGATAATCATTAAACTGTCTACTGCTATGACACACCTTTACACAGGCCGCTGGCTATTTGGACTTGGGACCTGAGCTTTACCAAGTATAGCTACAACTGCAGACAAGCAAACCTGCACTATCATGGCTTTCATAACCGCATTGATGATGATTTCAAATCAACTGATCATAGGCTTCTGTCTCTCTCTCCATTCTCTCTCACACAAACAATAGGCTTTTTGCTAAATATAAGACTGAAGATTGGTCATCTTTTCAACCCATCTCTCTAACCCAACCTATTCACCAAGTGTAAACCTTCAATAAATGCACCTTCCTAAAGTCTGTGAGATTTAAAAGAAATAGCCACAGTACTTCTCTTGAAACAAGTTTTGCTATAGTGGTTCATGACACTTCACACAAATTAATCTTTTTTTACACAGAGCAAAAAAAACTCTGATCAGGGTCAGGGACCCAAAAAATGTGGTGCTGCTTGGCTCATAGACATATATAAAGGCTAGATGGCTCAAGGCGGAGTCCTTGACGTAGTTCAACCGGTGGCCATCTTGCTTCGGGACTACAGTACAGTATGTTCAATGGCAGCACAAACAAAAACAGTCATAACTCGCTCAAATCTTGACGGATTTACAAACGGGTTGGTTTATTATACAAACGTTGTCAACGTGGCTATGATTCAGGACGCTTAGTCATACTGATGCTCATTAACGTCACATAGGTGAACCAACACATAGGTGAACACGGACATTGCTGTTCCTTGGAGTGGTTGCACCACTCCATTTTTGGGACCCATTACAATGTCAATTAACACTCTGGATTTTACTGTGTAGCACAGCTGAAAACAATATGTTTTGGCTGAAACTGCAGAGGCCCACCACTGTGAGTCTAAACCCAGAACTAATGAAAGCAGTCTCACGTGCGCTATCATTATCACCATCATTGCCAGACTCTGAAAAGAGTTTCAAAGAGGGTTTTAAGACAGCTGAGTAATGGGGCAGTGTTGGGAGGAAGGCGTTCCTGCTCTGTGCTCATATCTTTATGCAAGTGCAATGAAGTTGTATTCAATTACCCACACGCTGCCAAGATGGCCATATTCACACCTGTGCTGAAACAATTTGCCGTGAGAGGTAATGCACCTGTTTTCATTCTGTCTCTCGCTTGCTCGATCCATCACTCACTCACTCACTCTCACTCTCTCACACACACACACAGACACACACACACACACATGTTTTCAATTTACTTTTTATTGAATTTTAATCAAACATACATGTAAACAAAACGACTATGACAATTGTACAATATACGTACAATACACAAGGGGAGATATTTGCCTCTATTCTCTATTGATGATCATAATACATAAGTACCTCAAACAGGTGCATCTGCTTCTACAGGTTAAACAGATTTAACTGAATTTAAACAAAGTCAGGTCTTATGGTAGAGTAATCCATCTAAACCACTTATCTGTGAAGAGTTCAACCTGACCTCTAAAGCTGAATGTAATTCTCTCCATAATAAATATACTATAGATTCAATCAATCCATCCATTTATAGTTTGTATAACATTTGTAAGCCACTTTTTTGTTAAGGCTTTTTTGGATGCCACCAGCAATACCCTTGGTGGTGTTTTCTTATAGCTGATGAGGGATAATCACGTCTAAAACTACAGGTGGTTTTGCACAAAGGTTCTCGGCAGTGGGATCATCAGTGACCTTTACATTGTGTTGCCACAGAGATTATTTCAGCAATGGCATCTCATTGTCTGCGGCTCTTCAGGGGTCGCTGAGGTCAGATGAATCAACTCCACCAGGCGAGGGAGAAAAACAAGCCGACTATAGCACTTGTTGGTAGTGTGTGTCTAACAGAATTGGCACCTTGTTGTTTTAGAAAGCCTTTTGAGGCCCTAAGTGTCCCATTTGAGTGACAAGTGAAATCTCTTTAAGTGTCGGCGCGGGTGGAATGCCAGCAATGCAAACTCACCCGGTGAATCCAGCGAGGCGTCTAAAAATAGCTACACCTCTGTGGCGGGCCGCACTCACACGCTAACCCTCGTCTGCATGCCTGCCGATGACTTCTTACCTGCATTGCATCTCTGTTCTCTTTCTTCTCTGTGACTGAAGGGTGTCCGGCCCTCATGGCCCTGTGTAAATAAAGCACAGTGCACTGCGTGAGCATGGAAGAGCGGGCTGGTGAGCTAGAGGCGCTGTGTAACCAGCATTCTCCAGATTCTGGGCAGTAGATCCAGTCCCTGACAGGCCCGGCTGATAGTAGACATGCTTCACTGGGGCTCCCAGGTAGGCAAAAGCCTCGAAAGGGCTTGGCATTTCCATGCCAATTCCATTAATTCTTTCACTGTGTGTGTGTGTGTGTGTGTGTGTGTGTGTGTGTGTGTGTGTGTGTGTGTGTGTGTGTGTGTGTGTGTGTGTGTGTGTGTGTGTGTGTGTGTGTGTGTGTGTGTGTGTGTGTCTGTCTGTCTGTCTGTCTGTCTGTCTGTCTGTCTGTCTGTCTGTCTGTCTGTCTGTCTGTCTGTCTGTCTGTCTGTCTGTCTGTCTGTCTGTCTGTCTGTCTGTCTGTCTGTCTGTCTGTCTGTCTGTCTGTCTGTCTGTCTGTCTGTCTGTCTGTCTGTCTGTCTGTCTGTCTGTCTGTCTGTCTGTCTGTCTGTCTGTCTGTCTGTCTGTCTGTCTGTCTGTCTGTCTGTCTGTCTGTCTGTCTGTCTGTCTGTCTGTCTGTCTGTCTGTCTGTCTGTCTGTCTGTCTGTCTGTCTGTCTGTCTGTCTGTCTGTCTGTCTGTCTGTCTGTCTGTCTGTCTGTCTGTCTGTCTGTCTGTCTGTCTGTCTGTCTGTCTGTCTGTCTGTCTGTCTGTCTGTCTGTCTGTCTGTCTGCGTCTACTCAGGTGGGTGTGAAAGTGTGTGACAGTGGAATGGAGGAGTAAGCTGCATGCATTCCATCGAGTTTATTCCCTTGAGCGTGGATTACAGTTATTACCCAACAATGTAGCCTTCTAAACGTTTCTTACATGCTCGGTTGCACTGCTTTAGCACCGTACCCCTTTTTTGTTTTGGAAGATAAATAGCGGGGGGGCTCCAGTCCATATAATCAACAGCACACCTGAACACTTTACAGAGGAAAAACAAAGTTCCCCACACAATGATTTTTCGGGTGTTTTGACACACACAGCAAGCATCACTCTAATGCACATGCAATACTCTACCTGCAGCAAATATGTGTTAATTGTTGCATACCTGTAATAAACACACACATGTGACATGCACACTTGCACACATACACACACCCACTAAGTAGGAGTTTTCATATGTGTGGTTTGTCGAACATAAATCTCTGTTGCTTTTATCTGAGCCATAACTAAATGAGAATGTGAAATGTGGGGCAGAATATCCTGCAGTCAGTTGGCAGTGGCAGGTTGCTATTTTAGGTTCCTTGCATTCTTACCTGAGGTGATCACACCCTGCCAAACCAACAGGGAGAAAAAGAGTTGCATATAAATAAACGAAGGTAACAAGGGTATAATTAAAGTAATTAAGAAGAGAGGTGAAGTACAGGTGAAGTGCAGGTGAAAGGTACGCACTGGAGCCTCCATCACACGTAAGACAATGATGTCATTTTTGGGACCCCCACAATTCATCTTAATGCAGTGTTTAAAATAATATTGTGCGTGTGTATACGCATGTATGTGCTAATGTGCATTATTGTGCGAGTGCTTCCATCTTTTTTTTTTTTTTTTTTTTTTTTGTTTTAAGATTTTTTTTTTGCGGCTTACGCCTTTTATTGATTTTTGAAGGGACAGACAGTAGGCTGACAGGAAACGGGAGAGAGATGGGGGGATGACATGCAGTAAAGGCCGTGTCGGGTCCGGGAGTCGAACCCGCGGCACACTGCGACTGGATTACCAGTCCGGTGCCCAGACCGTTACGCTACGGCCTGGGCCGCTTCCATCTTGACACGGTGCTTTTAAGGAATTGCCCAAGGCCTGCGTCATGGTTCCAAGGTACAACGGCAGTCAGTCACAGGTCAACTTGAATTTGAGTTTCGGAACTCTGACCAGAGACGGTGCGGACCTATAACCACATTAACCCTAAAAGCCCCAAAAAGTTGATATACGAGCTCACAACACAGCTCATAGATCCCGTCTTGTGGACACAGAAGGAAAAGAGGAGGGGGCCATGTACAGACCCCCGGGGGACCGCAGGCTAAGACGTATATAGGGATTAAGTGGTTAATCTGGGGTAACTCAATGTAACCCCAGTATAAAACAGGGTGACCACCCTAATCCCTTCGCTACAAAAAAATAAAATGTCCCTGCGTGCCTAGCAATGGCCCTCAACCATGCGGGCCACATGGGCTCTGTTCCTGCCCTATCTGCCTGCTATCGCCTATCTGAGCTCTTCACACGCTATAGAGCCCCCCTCTCGCACGCCGAGTCTCTCCACAGCTGGGGAGTGGGGTGGTGGGGGAGAGGCACAGTGAACAAAAGAAAAAAGGGAGCAATGATTGATCTGGGCTATAGACACCTAGCGTTATCACCGTGGCTGATATGGCCTCCCTTCCATTCAGCAGCGCTGGAGGCTGTTTTTTATGTAAGCATAAACACACAGCCAAATCAGTACCTGCGCAGCGCTGTTTACCTGGCAGCCATTCAGGCCCTTTCTGTCTAAACTTGAAATAGGATCCAAACACTCTACTCACGCATAGTGGTTTGCACGAGATGCTTGGCCCTGCCTCCCAACCTACCGCGGGGCTCCCGAGCACTACTTTCACACCGTCTGAACCCTCAACCGCCCCTTCTTATTCCTCTGATTGAGAGGTGGAGCATCTCAGCCCCAGGGCCCTAACTGCAAATATACGGATGGTTTTAGGGAGTAACCGAGGTATCAGCTCCTATACAACCTCAACAAACACACAGACTGATTGGTAACATTGGTCTGTGGGTTATATTTATTTGTTTTTCAGTTGTGCATTCGAGCAAAGTGTGTAAGGAGTAAGGACTAGACCTTTTTAATTTGTTCATTTTCGTTATTCTGTGTGACTCTACAGTGAGGTCTGCCCTGATAAATAAACACCATTGGCCGCTGCCATATTCAACTTCTTCTCTTTACGTCCCAAATAAGCAATGGTGCTTTAAGTGTGCGTGTGTGTCACACGTGTGTCAAACACAAAGACAGATGCACATTGACACACTTAAAGTCTGCAGTGTGATTTCAACGGTAGTTTTTCCCCCGGCATACTGTGACAAATATCAGGGTTAAATGTATTAGTTTCAGCAATAAATGCATACCCTTTCTCATATCTACAGTATGCTTTTAGATATACATGGGTCAGTGCATGTGTAATTAGAGACCTGCTGCTCCTGGGCAGATGTTACTGTTTGTAATGAGTGCTATTAGATATTGATCCGGTGATATTTCGTATATTAATATCATTAAGGATCGGAAGTTTGATCGGAAAAAGGCCTAATCTCCTCCAGCTGGCAGTGGGGCTGTAATGTGTCCTGTGCGTCTGCTCTGAGGAACTGTGCCATTGATCCGTTGGAGCAAACAGCATCTGCTTGGGTGCACAGCAAACCACAGGAACCTGTCTGGCTCTACTTTGTATCGGACAATACAGTACACAGTCAAATCTGCAGTGTTTAACTCTGAGAGTCTACATAATATGGAAACAAATCCTGCAGATCCTGAGGTCCATTTGGTTCCATTTGGATAACCTGAGTTATATGAACATTTGAACACTCAGGATTTTACAGTGTAGTGTATATCAGATAGGCATTCCATATCAGACACAGGCAAATGGCGGGGGAGGATGTTGATTATATGTACAATGTTTATGATCTCATTGGGATCTCATGTTCAGGCCCATAATGTTTATCATTCTGGAAAGTTTGAGGAATCATGATCAAAGTTTTTTGATCAACTACCATATATTATTATTCTGCCTTGAGTCATAAGTAACTACATACATTACAAGTGATGTGACACCTTAGCTGAACTCGGCCTATAAGTCATGTAGCAATGTTTTTTATATGTGTTTGTGCCTAGAAGATATTATAATATACGACCTGGCTTCAGTCCCAATCACCCTTTGGCAGTACAGTAACTTTGATGTAGTGTGGTTCATTGGTTAACTCAACTCATCATCCATATGCACTCACATCTTGCTAAAATGGATTGCTGGATCTCTATTTTGCCTGCCTGCCCAATATAATGTCACAGTATATATTGCATTCTTGTTCAAATTAAAGAAATATTTTCTAATATTTTCAACCTGAATTCTATTCCTCTGTGAGGAAACAATAATATAGTGGCCAAAACATTCTTGTTTTTCGCAGCCAAATGTTTTCATGGCAAAGCGGTGACGTCAAACTCGTCGATTGTATTCTCTTTTCTTTTGAATTTGAAACGGGACATTCTGTACTTTTACATTTGGTACTTTAAGTACATTTTGATGCCAATACGTTTGTACTTTTACTCAACTCTCACGCAATGAGCGTGAGAGACATGCTTTTGACCCTCTTCACAGTCACACGCACTCATGTCACACATTGTATTTCTCACAGTGTCAAATCATCCCAAGTCGAAAACTGCATTAACTCAATCTGGACAGTATTTCTATATTGCGATATTGATACTTTGACTAAGTACAAAATGTGAGTAGCCTACTTTTCCCACCACTGTTCATATCCAACTGGGGAGTCGACGGGAGTTAACCAGGGCCCTATAGTCTGTTCATATCCAACTGGGGAGTCTGGAGTTAACCGGGGCCCTATAGTCTGTGTTCATATCCAACTGGGGAGTCTGGAGTTAACCGGGGCCCTATAGTCTGTGTTCATATCCAACTGGGGAGTCTGGAGTTAACCAGGGCCCTATAGTCTGTGTTCATATCCAACTGGGGAGTCTGGAGTTAACCAGGGCCCTATAGTCTGTGTTCATATCCAACTGGGGAGTCTGGAGTTAACCAGGGCCCTATAGTCTGTGTTCATATCCAACTGGGGAGTCTGGAGTTAACCAGGGCCCTATAGTCTGTTCATATCCAACTGGGGAGTCTGGAGTTAACCGGGGCCCTATAGTCTGGAGTTAACCGGGGCCCTATAGTCTGGAGTTAACCGGGGTCCTATAGTCTGGAGTTAACCGGGGCCCTATAGTCTAACCGGGGCCCTATAGTCTGGAGTTAACCGGGGCCCTATAGTCTAACCGGGGCCCTATCGTCTGGAGTTAACCGGGGCCCTATAGTCTGGAGTTAACCGGGGCCCTATAGTCTAACCGGGGCCCTATCGTCTGGAGTTAACCGGGGCCCTATCGTCTGGAGTTAACCGGGGCCCTATAGTCTGGAGTTAACCGGGGCCCTATAGTCTGTGTTCATATCCAACTGGGGAGTCTGGAGTTAACCGGGGCCCTATAGTCTGTGTTCATATCCAACTGGGGAGTCTGGAGTTAACCGGGGCCCTATAGTCTGGAGTTAACCGGGGCCCTATAGTCTAACCGGGGCCCTATAGTCTAACCGGGGCCCTATAGTCTAACCGGGGCCCTATAGTCTGGAGTTAACCGGGGCCCTATAGTCTGGAGTTAACCGGGGCCCTATAGTCTGGAGTTAACCGGGGCCCTATAGTCTGGAGTTAACCGGGGCCCTATAGTCTGGAGTTAACCGGGGCCCTATAGTCTGGAGTTAACCAGGGCCCTATAGTCTGGAGTTAACCGGGGCCCTATAGTCTGGAGTTAACCGGGGCCCTATAGTCTGGAGTTAACCAGGGCCCTATAGTCTGGAGTTAACCGGGGCCCTATAGTCTGGAGTTAACCGGGGCCCTATAGTCTGGAGTTAACCAGGGCCCTATAGTCTGGAGTTAACCGGGGCCCTATAGTCTGGAGTTAACCGGGGCCCTATAGTCTGGAGTTAACCGGGGCCCTATAGTCTGGAGTTAACCAGGGCCCTATAGTCTGGAGTTAACCGGGGTCCTATAGTCTGGAGTTAACCGGGGCCCTATAGTCTGGAGTTAACCGGGGCCCTATAGTCTGGAGTTAACCGGGGTCCTATAGTCTGGAGTTAACCAGGGCCCTATAGTCTGGAGTTAACCGGGGTCCTATAGTCTGGAGTTAACCGGGGCCCTATAGTCTGGAGTTAACCGGGGCCCTATAGTCTGGAGTTAACCGGGGCCCTATAGTCTGGAGTTAACCGGGGTCCTATAGTCTGGAGTTAACCGGGGTCCTATAGTCTGGAGTTAACCGGGGTCCTATAGTCTGGAGTTAACCGGGGCCCTATAGTCTAACCGGGGCCCTATAGTCTGGAGTTAACCGGGGTCCTATAGTCTGGAGTTAACCGGGGCCCTATAGTCTGGAGTTAACCGGGGCCCTATCGTCTGGAGTTAACCGGGGTCCTATAGTCTGGAGTTAACCGGGGCCCTATAGTCTGGAGTTAACCGGGGCCCTATAGTCTGGAGTTAACCGGGGCCCTATAGTCTGGAGTTAACCGGGGTCCTATAGTCTGGAGTTAACCGGGGTCCTATAGTCTGGAGTTAACCGGGGTCCTATAGTCTGGAGTTAACCGGGGCCCTATAGTCTAACCGGGGCCCTATAGTCTGGAGTTAACCGGGGTCCTATAGTCTGGAGTTAACCGGGGCCCTATAGTCTGGAGTTAACCGGGGCCCTATAGTCTGGAGTTAACCGGGGCCCTATAGTCTGGAGTTAACCGGGGCCCTATAGTCTGGAGTTAACCGGGGCCCTATAGTCTGGAGTTAACCGGGGCCCTATAGTCTAACCGGGGCCCTATAGTCTGGAGTTAACCGGGGCCCTATAGTCTAACCGGGGCCCTATCGTCTGGAGTTAACCAGGGCCCTATAGTCTAACCGGGGCCCTATAGTCTGGAGTTAACCAGGGCCCTATAGTCTAACCGGGGCCCTATAGTCTGGAGTTAAACGGGGCCCTATAGTCTGGAGTTAACCGGGGCCCTATAGTCTAACCGGGGCCCTATAGTCTGGAGGTAACCCTATAGTCTCGCCTCTTACCGTTACTTCTCTCATGTTAAAGAAACTTGCACCTTTACATTTCATAATGTTCATAATGAGATTCTTTTCATTTGACTTGACTTGTTGTGTGCAAAAAATAAAAATAAAACTGTGATTAGCAGTTCACGAGGGGGTTAGAGGCAGTATAAATAGAATCCAATGTCGGGTACATACATGGTTTATGCCCCTGCCGCATTTGGATCCAACCATCTCCAATTATGCTAAAAAAACAAGAAGAAGCAACCATAATTGCTGCCTCCGTGAGGCCTGTTCATGTTGGGATATGTGTCGCTGCTGCACCGCTCTAATTTAACTTTCCCTGGGAGGCGTTGTGAGAAAACAGGCTGGTAACTATTTATACAGCGACACACCTGACGAGGCATCTATCCAAACAAAAGGTCTTGAACCCGGCCCTTGCGTGCCTATCCAGCCCCAGACATCTGATTAATTACAGTGTGGCCGTTAAAGGCAATGAAAAACTAGCTGATGAAAAGTCAGCGAGTCTGCAGGCTCGACCTGCCCCGACAGCCTCATGCGTGTTAGCTTGTAAAAAACCCTCCCCCACCCCGCCTATTCGCCCCCACCCCCTTCCCCTCTCCGTTTCGCCTTTCCGCCCCTGCTTCCACCCCCCTCCCCCTTTCGTGCAGAGGTAAAACATCTCCCTCCTCTGTGCGCAAGAGCGAGCCCCGCAGGTGGGCCCCGGCGTGCTCAGGTAGATAATATCACTGTTACCATAGACTGTGTTTGGGTTAGTTCAAAAACACTCTTCACGGCAGGGGCAAAACAAAGTGCTTGGCGGTGCGTGATAACAGCGGGAGCTGCTCCCTTCAAATTAACCCACGGGAAAGCGGGGGCCTCGCACGAAACACCCAATCATAATACTGTACCTGCTTTTGCGTTTTCCTTTTTTCACCATTTCTTCACTTATAGGTTCAGGCGCCACCACACATTGTACCTTAAATGCACGCAGACATGTGACTTACAGTACTGGTGATGTATGCAATACTACTGAAAAGTGGACTGTGAATTGAGCCTTTAATGTTTCCACTGGGACTGTGTGTCCCAGCTACACGGCAAAATCCTAGGAAGATTTAGAGTACCCATAACCACTTAAACCCTACAGTATAGGCTACTTAGTTGACTGGAGTCCCCCAGGGGTCAATACTGGGCCCCCTCTTTTCCCAGCTACGCTAAATATCTTCATTGACAACAGCTGTTCTACAAGCGACATGTTGTGAGCTTGTAGATCGGCTATATTTTCACCAAATGTTCGCCCCCAGAGTAGGGATGCAAGTAACCATGTCATGTTGTGTCATGTGTGTTGTGTTTTCTGACTTCATGGTCAACACAAACTTTGCACAGTGTGAAACCAGTTAAGAAAGCCGCTGCGTTGTTAGACGAATGAACTCCTGTCATGTGCCCAGATTGAATTTGTGATACTCAATATAGGCGACTCGCTCTGTTTTCAATCTGCGCCCTGCATGCGCAGTAGACTTTATAAATGGTCTTTCTTTAAACAAAAGGAAACGTGTATAGTTTGAATGTGCTCAGGGCCAGAAGCTCTTAAGATTGCTTCCATAAACAGATCACCCAGGTGGTCCAGTGTGTGAGTGAGGGAGCAGCACGCGCACAGAGGGGCCTGCTGGTGCAATCGCTGCTTGGGATCTCCTCGTGTCAAGAGCCCCCCTTTTTCCATCTTCTACTGATGGCTCATGGAGTGTAGACCAGGCCATAGTCATGTTTATATCAGCAAAAGCAATACAATACAAAGAGGTTCAAATTAGAGTGTGGCCACTCCAAGAGTTTGCTACTCTAGCATCAATATAACTATAGCATCATATAATCATTTCCATAGCACATTGTTGTTGTGATTATTGTGTAACCCTTTATGTTTATGAGAATATATTGAAAATATAACTTATATAGGGGTCATCTTATGTAGCTGTTCTTGGCGTGTCATATTTAGGCCAACATTCAGCGAAATCAGAGGAGCATTCGGTGAATAGATTTTTTGTAGCAGAAATTAAGGAGGAGACGACTGGGGGACCCTGTTCAATGAATTATATAGGGTAAGTGGTTAAGTGTCCTTGGCAAGCATTGAATACCATACTCCCAAGTATGGCCTTGCACTCACACTGTATGTGTCTGTATTGGAAAGTTACAGGCACTAATGTAGGCCAGTACGCTGGCTGTGATATTATGAAAATGTCTCATTAAGAGACTAAGAGATATAATCGTCCGAGTATCATTTGAGCCATTTTTGAGGGGACTTGCCCCCTAAACACAAACATTGGCTTGTGATTTGATTGTCTGAGCAAAGTACATAATATTGAAGATAAAAGTGAAGGCGGAAAAGTGAGGACGCACATTGTGATGATGATAAGAATGCCCCTCACTTCACACGGCTGTGAGTTTTTCTTTTTTTTTTTTTTATATACAAAGAAACAACAGGTCTAATAAACAGTGTGTGTGGAGGGGACTTCATTCATGTGGTCAGTCTACCATACGACATTGTATAGTACTAGAGGTTCGGCCACTGTACAATCCTCACACCTATTTGTCACATTATACTGTTGTACCCGTCATGTCTGTTTCTGTCCGTCTGTATATTGTCTGAGTATTCAGCATGCCCATATAGGTTGGATGGGTGTTCCTAGACAACTGGATATCCGGCAGGCACCGCACTCCCTTGATGCTGCAGAGTTTGAAGTCAGTCGGTCACTCTGTCCCATATTTGGGCATAGCGGTCGGATCTGTGGCTCTGGAGTTTGGACAACCAGATATGCCCATATATGGGCATGTCCCCTTTTGTTCCCACATGGAGGTGACTGATTTGTTTGCTATGACGACACATTGAGGTAAGGTTACACAACACACTCCATATTTGGACATAGCTGCATTAACTCCTTATATGGTTATGGCTGAGTCATAGTGACAGGAGTGTGAAGATGTAGCCTTCCGGCCGGTCCTCCCTTAAGCCACTTATAATATAAGGAGAAGATGACAGCCTGATCTCCCTGCCTTTCACTTTCATTATCAAATTAAAGTTAAATATTTAAAAAAATAATACAAATATGTTCCCGACTGGCAGCATGCACAAGACTTTTGGTGCTGATTTGCAAGATTAGCCCAGGACTTGCAAACTCACAGGCAGATGCTTCTTAGATTGCTTCTAATTTATGGAATTTCTTAGATCTTTCTTCCATTTCTTCATGGAATTACTGAAACGAAAAATTAAGGGACCCATAAAAATGTGTATGCGACCCATAAATGGGTCCCGATCGACCTACTGTTTGGGAAACAGTGTTCTAAAACATAGGCTACAGGCTCATTTTGCAAGAGAATACTGTTCTGGTGGTGAGTGGGGAGTGAGTGTGGAGTGTGGAGCTCTAATATTCCCTGTAATGTCAGTTGCCTCCTCAAAGCCTGCGTCTGGCTACCATTGTATTCCGCTCGAGGCCTGTGCTTGTTTATATCCTGTAGTTTATAATGGGTGCCGTTCCAGTCATATAAGCAGACCTCTGAACACAGGGACAAATTACAATGGCTCTATGATTTACTGAGGCCCCAAATGGAAAAAATGCATTCCATCTCTCTCTCTCTCTCTCTCTCTGTCTTTAGTCAGTGGATGACGAGTGTCCCTCTATTCTTCTAGACAGGTGAGGGATCACGGCAACAATACAAGGCGCCTCTCCCTTATGCAATGTTTAGATAGTGTTTTTACATAACCGTGGGATGTTTGTGTGGTGTCTTTCATTCCGGGTCAAGTGTGTGACAGTGTGAGGTGAAAACATTGAGCCTGGGCCCCATTACCAAGCCTTAATAGTCCACGACTGCCTGCCCCACCCCATCCCCACCCCACTCTAATCAGCACCCTTTCTGGTATCTTATCACACTTACTCAAGTTTATTGAGAATTAAGTGTGTACACGCTGAAGTTTTTATGTACTGTAGCCATGACAGTTTATCTACAATCACACAAAACCTGGCCGGTGGTGGCCAAACACACCGCCGTATAAATCTGTGTGTGGCTGTGCATGTGTTTGTCTGAAAAACAGGATTAGTGTGAAATATGAGGAAACGGTATATACAGTATGTGTGTGACTCGGAGGGGAACCCACTAATGTTTCACAATGCTTAATGGTGTCATGTAATAGCAGTGAGTCATTCTTAAAGAGTACAGTCGGTACACTATCATGTGCGTGTGTGTGTCTATTAAGAACTGGTTCACCCGAAAGTTTGTTGTGACAGGTATCAATGGTGGTACGGTATCAGGGGGTTGGGGGGGTTCCCTGCATGGCACAAACAAGCATAGTATTTTTGAATGGCTTCATACTCTCGGCTTACCGGAACGATGAGGCAAATCACGCCCGTCGGTGCTGCTAATGCCGGAATCGTCTGCGGTCTGCGTGCTCATTGAGCTGCTGCTATTGTTCTGCAAGGTAGCAACCCTCCAACCACAGTTCTAAAAATAACACCAGACCCATAATTATGGCTTCAAGTTAGAGCCCCTTCCCTCCCTCTCTCTCTCCGTCCCTCCCTTCTCCCATTCAACACCTGTACAGATTTACTGTGTGTGTGTGTGTGTGTGTGTGTGTGTGTGTGTGTGTGTGTGTGTGTGTGTGTGTGTGTGTGTGTGTGTGTGTGTGTGTGTGTGTGTGTGTGTGTGTGTGTGTGTGTGTGTGTGTGTGTGTGTGTGTGTGTGTGTGTGTGTGTGTGTGTGTGTGTGTGTGTGTGTGTGTGTGTTTGTCTCAGTGTACTGTTTGCAATTGCCCAGGTGATTTATGGCATGCCTGCTGTCAGCATGTCAGATTTCATATAGGAATGCAGCCGGTGATGACAGCCCACACTGTCTAGTAGTGTACGCCCGAGATGCAAAAGCATCTTTAAAAACCATCTCCGGCTTCGGTGGAAACTCTCCCTTTGGCCGCCAGTGTGAAGTGCCAGCCATCAATAACAGTGATGCACTTGTTTATGGTTGTTAACCGGTGTGCTGGCAAGTGAGATGAGAGGCGCCGTTGTCAAGAGAGCTGACATCACACGGAACAGCGCTGTCAAGCGTCCCCATAAAGGCAGACTCTCAAGGTGATACACCTCTCCCTATGATGAGAGATTCTTCAATGTGATACATAGTTGAAAATATTGCCCATCATCATCAAAGCCATGTTAGCAACACTTAACACAGGTGGGCCAACAAGTGTGCTACCAGTCTGTCTTTTTCATGCTTCCTGCACTGCAGCTTCAGAGAAACAGATGGTTCCTAAACCTTTCCATGCAAAGGACCTCACTCAAAATAGTCAGGATGGCTGCAGCCCCTATACTGTGAAACGGCTTAACCAACCCCACCCCTCTAAAAGATTTGTTTTAGCTCAAATAGTCAATCTACAAGCTCACAAGCTGAAGATGGATGGATATCTGGACGGTAGCTGTTGCGCTGCCTGGCAACTGTTATCAGAGGCTTCCATCACACTTCTCTCTCTGCTATCTTTTGATTTATCACACATGTGACAATACCGTGCCACTGTGTGCGGGTGTCCTCGGTCAGTTCAAAACTCCTGTCACGCTCAGCGAGGTGTGACGTCACCAAGGTGGAAGAAGAAAGGCAGATTTGATGTTCCGTCTGGAAGTAAACCATAGTGCTGCACTTCATGATAAGCACGCAACCTATTCAGAATAAACATGCAAACTATTCAGAAAATAAAATGGAGATATCAGACCAGCCGATACAGAATGTACATGAGGTTAAGCATAAGGTGCAAAAGAGGTAACACATTAGTAAGTCCACATATCGGCATGCAGGTACTGTATGTGCATTATTAGACATGCAAAAAACAAATAGCGCAGAAACATCACAGGTACAAAAGAAAATCCACATGGCGCCCAGCAAAAGTAAAGTCACACACAGAGGAACATCCCCATGAATAGAGGAAAACTGTTTATTTCATGTAAAGTGTTCCACTTGTCAGGCCAGCCTGACAAGTGGAACACTTTGATAGACGGTGATCAGGCCTTGTTCAACAGTCTGCTGGTAGCCAGGTGGACGCTGTTCAGAAATATGGTGGTCTTGCCCTGATACTACGGTAGGCCCCCTTGCCTTGCCGCTGTCATAGTAGGGGTGTGTAATAAAGAAATAGCCTGCACTCCGAAGTCCTTCTGGTACTTTTATTTCATTATGCAGCACAGACAAACCAACACGGACGCCTTTCGGTGTCAAGCCTTCATCAGCGTAGTAGGGGTGTGACCAGTTTGTGGCTGGGGTGGTGCATATCCTTGATGATATGGTGAGCTTGGGCAACACACCGCTTCTCGTACAGCTCCTGTAGGGAGACCAGGCAGTGACACAGTGTGCCTGACAGAACTCTTTCAATGGAGTTGTTGTAGTACAGCTTGAGGATGCGGGGTCCCACTTTTTAAGGTGGTTTCGATGCATAAATGGAAGATACGGAATGACTGAGGATGCGAGGGCCCACCCCAAACCTTTTTCAGCCTTTTTTTCCTCACACACTATTCCTAATTGCTGCTACCTGTCTTTGTCTCACCAGGACTGTCATTTGCAAATGTTGTAAGTTGCTTGTGAGTACCAGTATTATAGGAGCCCGATCTCATCCAAACACGATGAAATTGGATTGGCATTTCCGTACATATACTACTAGAAAACACAAAAATCCGTACATACACACACAGACTACTACTGTTTTTCACCTCATTATCTCATTTGGGGCAAATATTTATGTTTCTTTGCCTATTGTATTGCAACTTGGATAGAACTTTGTAACGTTCGCCACGGCAACTTGCTCGCTTTAGCTTGATTGCTCGGTGGTGGCTCTCAGTGCTCAAGTTCGCTTGAGACAGCGCTCCTCCGTCGCGGTCTAAAACTATAGGGTGGTTAATGGAGAAGATTTCAGTGTAATATGTACGGATTTGTGTGTTTTCTAGTAGTGTATGTACGGATGCCAATCTGTGTTATTACACCGTGTTTGGGTGAGACTGTGTTTGAGTGAAACCGGGTTGGTAATCGATTTAGATATTTAGATTCCTTGTATTTAGATCTCCTAATGTTACCTCTTATCCTGCATTTGGGTGCTACACTCACTTAACTCACACTGTGACAGTAATCACAAAAGCTTGAAAGATGCGCTTTGATGTCAGTTTTTTCTTTTCCTTTCACTACACCTCAAAACACAACTAGTGTGTGACTCAACAAGGGTGATTTTATTCTTCAAAGACACATACCTTTATGATCATCGTCATCACGTTGAACCATAAATAACTTTAGTTTTGCATGACACTCAAAAAGAGAGAAATGTCTGTCTGTAAAACATTGTTTTCCTTTGGGTTTTGACCTTCTTTTTCTTTTACTTTTCAATTTCTGTTTTCTTTTCTGAGCCTTTATTTGACAGCTACACTAGAGAGAGAGTGGAAACAATCAGACATTATAGAGCCCATGTGGTCACACTAACCACTCTGCCTGTCTTTGATAGGGTACAGTCAGACAGTAGTGTGACAAGAAAGGGGGAGGTACTTGAACCTGCGGCACGCCGTCAGGCTGGATTACCGGCCTAGGCCTAGGTGCCTGGACCGCTCAGCCGCAGCCCAGGCCCATCACCATCAGGTCACCTTTTTACCTGTAATTTGAATTCATATTCAAATAACAGCGATCTTGGGTCACCCTGTGCTTGTGCTTGAGGCTCTCTGAAGGGCTGCTTTAGCCTGGGGGGCAGAGCATGTCTTTGTAACATCCCGGCTGTAACATTAGCTAATGGGTGTTACCCAAATAAGCATGGCACCTGTGAAACTGTCAATCATCATTACGGAACCAAATGGACCCTTATGTGTGTGTAGAAATGGAGCCAAATGTATTTGGTTCCATTTCTAGACTCTCAGAGTTAAATTAACATTGATTTTACACTATAAATTTAGGGTCCCTTGCTGGCAATTTGTGGCAAACTGGGGGTCCTTGAAATTAAACGGTATGAGAATCACTGCTAGAGCAGTGATTCTGGCGGTCCC